>NW_015151139.1:119340-121224 GCF_000732505.1 Cyprinodon variegatus
TAACAAAAGTTACCATGAAAAAGCCTCAATATCTCAGTAAAATAGATGCAAACGGCTTAATGTCGCCATGAGAATTTATACTTGATGGTTGCGATAGTAATTTTAACTATTCTGCATGGGGAAAACTCAAGATGCATCGAGTATATTTGATATATTGTCCACCCCTAACTAAAAGGTGAATAAGTGATTCATGTTGTGTAGTGGTCAGGTAATTATTTTACTAGATTAGTTTTAAAGAAAACAGTCTTGATTACAGACTATTTTTACATTATAATTGTATCCTTCTTTTTTTCTTTTTTTTTTTTGTAGATTAAAATATTAAAAAAAAGGTTTGATCATTCGAAATTACTCATAGATTAATGGACAAAAAATAGGTTGGAGTACAAATTAAGCATTTATTAGTAGCCATTGGGTTACATATACAGAAGCAGAGTCTTCCAGTCGGCATGCTAATATCAGAGATTTTACATGCAGATCGATAGATTTTTGGTTGTTATCGGACTGATATCGGTTCAGAACATCCCTACTTTTAACATTTATTTTTTTTATTCACTCTGAAGGTATGCCAGCTTTTATTTTGCTGTGGCGGTGCACCACAATAAAACACATATAGAGGACAAGTCTTAAATAATGCTTTTATAGTAATGGGTTGTTTCTGTCGGAGTGACCTTTCAGCTTGTCCTGGCACAACACATGTTTTTCTGTTCATAACGAGACTCTTTACGACCTCCAGGCAGCATTTTCATAATATCTTTAGTTCTACTTCTAATGCAGAGATCCAGCACCAAAACGGGCTCATCTCTGAAACACAGAGATTAACCCCTGGATGGATATTCCCATGCTTGCACAAAATTGTTTGAAGTAATAAATGCAGCACCTTTAGACATCTAATATTGTATACCAAGGATGAAGTACACTAATATATTTTTGATGGTTTTTTATACCCATAAAGTCCCACAAGGCAGCAGTGTGTTGCCTCAGATGAGCTTACCGCCCGCTTATAGAGAAATGACCTTCAGTTTATCGCTACCTTAGGTCATGTGTGAATGGATGTCTGAATAGGCCAAGCATCACACCTGGGCTACATATGCTGACTTATGGGATGCCTTTTCTTTCTCTACAGGACTGTGACTTCGACCCATTAAAGTACAGCAGCATAATTGAATGTGAAAAGCCCAACAATGACCTGAACAGATTTCGAGGCTACATGTAAGTACTGGTCTCCATGAACAATGACGCTGAAACTTTTAAATCAGCAGCTGTCAAGGGCATCCGACAGCACTGCAACTAACCTTTATTTTAATAATGGGCTAATAAACGATCATGTTTTGACAAGTCCATTAATCAAATGATTGTTCTACTTTCCTGATAAAAATTAATCAAGCTGCAATGCATATTACAGCTAACATTTTAGGTCTAATTTGACCTTAATTAAAGTGCCTGGGTATATTTAGATAAACATTAACACAATTATTAATTTCACTTTTTTTATCACGGGCAAAATGTATTATCATCAATAATATTATCATTATTATTTAAATAAATGGTGCAACTTCTTTGTAAGCAAATGTAATTCAGCTTCCTTTCTCACATTATTTCTGCATTAATTGCAAAAGGTGTTTTTACTCCTACAAATTTGAGTGTTTATTCTCCTTGAGAATAAATTCATCCACTTGTATTTGACTTCTACAAAAGGTAAGAAATGAAGGCCATAGTTATGCAATATGAATTCTCAAGTAATTCAATGCCAAAAACACTTGAAAAACACTTAATTAAAGTCGTAGGGAAGCGGCTGTGTCAGCCGTTCCATTTCCAAATTCTCCCGAGTGGTGCCCGACTTTACACAAGTGCGTAAAGTGACTGTGATTGGTCGTTTATCAAGGG
>NW_015151139.1:122697-124842 GCF_000732505.1 Cyprinodon variegatus
TAGCAACTTAGTGCTAGTAGGTTCCAAATGGGAAATTATATTGGGACCAAGTAGCACTAAATTGGTGACTTAGAAACAACCCTGCCAAGGAACGCTATGGACAGAGGAAACATGCAAGAGGAGGAGAGTTTTATGTCTGAGGTCGTGGATGAGTCTCCTCCGTCAGACATTTTTTATTTAGAGGAGAAAAGCGGGGACGGCGATGTTGTGGAACAGGACGCCAGGGTGGCAGAAGCTTGGTTTGGTGTAGAAGGCTTAAGGCCTGGTTATACTCCTGCAGCAGTGTGTCACAGTGAGCTTGACGCAGACATTTTTGATTTATGCCCAGTATTGAAGCGTGGTCTGAGCTATAAAAAGTGCGTCTAGATACAGCCGAGGTGAGAGAAGGTTTGTCCGACAACAGAGGGACATGATGGTGAAAAATAGCGGGGATCCAGGTTGAAAAAGGGTCCCAGCTTTCTCGCAAACCTCGCTCTTCTAGCTGGTCCAACTTCACGAGTTGTTTGCCGCAATTTCGGTCATAAAAACAAAACAATCCGTCCTCCTGTCTGCGGCACTGTCTGCGGTCAGCTACAATTTGGGAGAGGTGCAGCAGAGTGTCTGCAGAGGGGGCGGAGACGTCTTTTTGTTCAGTGTGACTCCTACGCAGACGACCTAGTTTCGAAGTATAAATCAGCCTTTACAGCCGTACATGTTTGAGCCCTTGCCTCGCAACGCTGCCAGTTCTGTTAGCTCTACGCTGCTGAACACACAGACGTCCATCCCTGTGAACACTGGGACGGAACTCAATGGGAAAGTGAATGATTCTTATTTCCTATTTCAACGGTTGCGTATATTAGCTGCGACATATGAACCAAGATGCTATGACCGAAAAAATTGACAGATGACCGTTGATATATGATTGGCAAAATTTAGGTTTACAAGCTGACGTATAACTAACTAGCCTGCATAAGATAACGAAAAAAAACACAGATTTTAAGACAGGATCTTGTTTTTAAATAGATGTTTCTACCTTTTGGGACAATATTGTCTGATAAAGAGTACATTTATATACATGTTTAAGCCAGAATGGTTTAACATTTAAATATGACTTCCCTGTGACTTTAATAATGTTTTTGTCAGAAAAAGCACTTCAATACGTTTGTTTTCATGCTTTATTTACTAAACCATACTGGATCTTAGCTGCTACTTTTTTCCGTGGACTCGGAGCGATGCCTGCAGTGATATGCTTGTCTGACTTAAAATCAGTGACTTTGCAGCTTTTTTGGGGGAAAATAGTTTCCATCTCCTGTGGGGTGAAGAGGAAACACAAACAATTCCCTGTAAAGTTCCTGTTGCAAGCGATGCTTTAACAAACACAGTCGTGGGCCAAGAAACATGACACTGTGACAATCGTTAAATGAAAAACATATGATGCCGATTTGTCCAGTGTATTTTTTCATACAAAACGTTATCTTGACCATATAAGCAGAACAAGATTAATACCAGAAAAGAAAGTAGTGATTATAACGCCTGCATTGTCTATGATATACTAGTTTATCTTGTGAAGAAGTAAAGCACATGAGAATTTGTCTAATGGGAAGTAGCTTAGTGGCCCCACAAACTGGTCATTGTGATATCCATCCAGTCCTTATAGTTCAAATAGAACCCTTAGTTAATTTTAACACAGCTCTGATGAGGTAGCCTGGTCAGCCAGACTGACGTATCAGTTATATGTTAGGCAGGACCACATCCTTTTTGAAAGGAATGACAGAAAATCTGCTCTCTCAAATTTTCAGGAGGTATTTTTCTGACATTTTTCCATCATGTAATTATGCCAGGGCCCAGCGTTTGATTTAATGATGTGAGCGATACATATGTATTATCTTATTTAACTATTAAATTATCGCACTGCTTCCCAGCTGTGCTCCATTCGTGTTGCCGCACGTTTCCTATTTCCAGGGTTCCCACGGTTCCTTAAAAAGTCTTAAAAGGCATTGAATTCTTCTAAATAAAACTAAGGCCTTAATTGGTATTAAAATGTCTTAAATCAGCCTTTCGTAGGTCTTATTTTTTAAAACATCATAAATAGGATTATTTTTATTACGATTTATTTTTGTAATCTAAATAAAACATTAAAATTGAAAACATTTTGTTTTATATATA
>NW_015151139.1:125328-154467 GCF_000732505.1 Cyprinodon variegatus
TATTTCAAGTGGCATTAAAAAGTCTTAAAAAGTCTTAAATTTAACTTATGCTGTAGGAACCCTGATTTCATTATTAATTTATTTTACTAGACTGTATTAAAAAAGGTCACTTCGCATCCCAAATGAGATAATAGCTTATGATGCATGTGTGTGATCAAAAACAGGCTCTTACCACAACGATCACTTTATGTAAACCCGCTCTGTATTGTTAAGTATAGTTGGTGTATGTTTTTATGATATTTTATCCCACTTTTTATGACACAATATGCAATCCTCGTCTTTGCGATTCCGTGGTATAGTTGGAAAAATAGACTATAACAGATTATAGGCACAGACTACAGCATAGACATTGGTCTAGGCTTTAAGTCAAACATGAATTTAAATAAAGTCTATTCCATTGATTGATTGTGAACGCATTAGAGCGAACTGGAGCGGAGCGAAATCCTCGCTCTGATCTTTGAATCGAAAATCGCTCTGCGCTCCACCGTATTTCTTCCGCTACGCTCACATGCTCTAATTCAAAGTTTCAATTATGGATTGCATTTGTTTTCTTTTTTTGTTTTTTATTTCCATTCAAAAAGTATTTGTTTTAAATTTCTGTTTACAAAATGTGCCCCTTGCTTGCAACAACAATAGAGCAAAAATCACCCCATACAAACAGAATCATAGTGAAGGTTTTTTTGTGTGAAAGCCGAGGCATCAAGCCTTTTTTTACGTCAGAATAAAGTACTTTCAGAATAGCTTCCCTACTTTGATATTCAGTAAGAGGACACACTGTCATATACATTTAGTCTTAAGATATGCTTTGTTATTATTGTTAAATTATTATACATTATTTAAATTTAGTTTTCTTTTAACTAAACATTCTCTGGAAATTACCTTTGTGGTTTTCTTTTTTTGTATGTTTGTTTTTTCAGGCAAGTTGAGAGGTTCCAAGTTTGCTTCTGCTAAAAACAGAAGCAAAGGATCCATTCAGCCTGTTTTTGATGTGGTTATGGCTGCAAATTAGGCAAGATGTTTGTGCTTGCATATAAAAAAAAAAGCTACAAGTCAACTTTAGGATGGGAAGCTGCATTTTCTCATCTTTCTCATCAACGTTTTTATCATTGTATTCTATAATCTAGGTTAGTGTGGAGGTGTTACGTGATAAAACTGTCGTCATTACACATTTGTACAATAAAAAGATCGCCACCAGAACAGTTCAGAACATAAAGAACATCATAAAACAAACCTTTCTTTTTAAAAGGTCAGAATAGTCTGATTTAATGATTGAACATGGATGTTGTTCTTTTACTAACCATCAAAAACTGTTTATTGGGTAAAAAATAAATAAATAAACATGTCTAAACTGTCTTATTTACAGTACCAAACATCCAGATCGTCAAATAGCATAGAGCGCTTATTTAGTTGGTAAACATTGTGACTCACAGCTGGAGGCGGAAAGATTCCTCTGAGCAGTGGTATCTGGCTAGATATGTTAGCTTGTAGAAGATCTGATTTAAATGAATATAAAGTTATTAGCTTTTCAGGAGCGGGACAATTATTTAAAAAGTAAACTTTAATGGAAGGAACCAGGTTGGTTGATCCGTTCACACTCAATGGATGGAGGATCTGATGGGATCACCACTGGTTAAATGGTGTGACATCTACACCTAGCTGCGCCAAAGCCAGAAAACAACCATGTATTAGACTTGGATTATTGTAAACAGATGGACTATATCTTGATAGTGAACTACACTGAAAGTTAAAATTCAAAAACTGAAGAATAAATACGATCAAACTGTTATTTAGCAAGTCTTTTAATCTGACGATTATATTTTAGACAAATAATCGGATAGCAAAAGGTTTCTTAAAGAAGACTTTTTCTGAATATAAAACATTTGAAATTATAACTTTTCCACTGAGGAGTTCTGGATAGAGCAGATTGACGAAAGCATTATTTTTTTTTTTTATCTTAAATGCAAAATGTTAAAATTTTTAAATTTTGATATAATAACTGCTCTAAGTGGGTTGCTCTGTCAGCTAAAGACATATTTTACAGTCTCTGTACTCCTGCTAATTATTAATGCATTAATAAATTAGTTGACGATTATTAAAAAAATAGGTTAATCATGATTAATCCGATTAATTGTTTCAGCCCTCAATCAAACAGATGTTGGCCACGGAAAACATTGACTGACTAATCTGCATCATCCACCAGGCTGACACATTTCAAACAGCTGTAAAGTTTAGATGAATCAGCCCAAAACCTTCACTTGTTTACATGTTTCCTGTAAAAACATAAGTTGTTGACGGTTACCCACCTTAAAAAAAGCCCATTGGCTCTGATTGGTCTGCTTTAGTTAGATCATTTCAGGTCAGCTTGGCTCTGTTAGCATCCAAACATGAAATGTTGACTTTTAAGTCCCTTTCTTACTGAGTGGAGTTTTATATTTCAGGATACATTTGAGTGATTCTCCAACTATCAAAGAATTTGTTTCCCAGACAGATATAAAAAAAAAAAAACAATACATGTTTGTCATTTTTTTTATTCACAACGCTCTTGCTAGACATAAAGATAAACTGATAAAGCATTCATAATAGATAAATTACTATTTATATTGTATAAGCTACAATTTTTATAGTCATGTTTTTGCCATTATGTCCTTTGTCCCTTGGTCAGGTGTGTTACTTTCCTTCCCTCATAAGAGTGATACTAAATTTGATTTCAGCAATTTTATTGACAAGTGACACAGAAATTCCTTATTATTATGAATTTAAACTTATCATTTACTTTGAAGGATACACTGGTATTTTATTTTTTTTATAATTATATTACCTGTCCTAAGGGATCACTGTCATTTCCACCACAAAATGCACCTTATAACTATTTTTTAATATTTGTCTACTTGTAATGACATCAGTTGTCATGTGAGAGGAGAGCTATTGGCAGGATAACAAAGTGGGCTTCATGAAAACTTGTTTTGCAAAGCCAAGAGTAGGTTTATTGATCATCATCTCAAAACAGCTAATTTAATTTTAATGTACAAATAATAATGTAAAAAAACAATATTATAGTGTGTATTTTTGAGTATAATCTCTAAAACAGATTAGCATGTTCTATGTACAAAACAAAAAAGGAATGCGAAACATTGTAATATCTAGCTCTATATAAAATGTAATATTATATATGATATAATATGATATACTATCATTTAATGTTTCTACACATTGTGATGAAATAGAACCAATCTAAATATTTCTGAAAAAATGAATTGGATCTGAAAAACATGACCAAATTTAGAGGTATGGAGAATGTTCTTTTTCCGGGTGGATCATCTAGATTAGTGGTCCTCCTAACTGTCAATCATTCTGGTGATATGTTTACAGAAGACCCTCCTACGTGCTCATTCCTATTTTCACTTACCGGTGATGAGTCTGACATAGTGGAAAAATTGCAAATCATTTTTTGGAAAGTAGTTGAAATAGGCTTGTGCATGCTCTCGCACGCGTTCAATAGGTGTTTCCTCTGGGGAGCGGGTACAGGGTTGTGCATGTGCATTTCTTTTTTTTTTTTTAAGGAGAGGGCAGGTCTATTTCAAAATTTTTTGAAAATCCTCCATTATACCTTTAACTGTAGATTGAGAATCACCCATTTATTGGATATTAGCACTATATGAATGAATTTAACTGGATTAATTTGATGGTTGGTTAATTAACCTTAAACATACTTCTGAAGCAAAACAGGGCTTTGAGTGTACAGTGCAGATAAGAGTTATCAGTTTTATCTGCGAAAAGCGAAAATACCAAACTGACTTTTTTTTTTTCCTTAAAAAGATTTTCTTTATTTTATTCACGTGAGTTCATCAGAACACATCTACACTGGGGTATAAACAGAATATTAGCAGAAACTGGATTCCCTGTTTCACCGTGTCACAGCATCAACACATCCGATATATTGGCTTAATCTGTGGAACTATGACATGTATTCTTTGCTCAGAAGGAGACCAGATGCTGCAGGTATTCAGTTGCCAGGCTACAGTAGAGCTCAGCGCCTCGGCTCACCGGTGCTTTATTACATTACGGTCAGTGACACCCTGCCTAATCTTTCCTCCCTCTTAAGAGAGAGAGAGAGCAATCTCTGAGGGTGTTATCTGCTTCTCTATCAGTGCTAACCATGAACTTGGTTCAGCTGTGTGTGAACTAGCAGCTCAGAGTTCAGGGAAACTCTGTTATTAATCTGTAACAGCGGAGACGTGTTAGTTGATTTGGTGTCGGAGGTCAAAGCAGGAATTTGGTTGTTGGTAAACATCCTGATAGTACCGTGACTTCAACAGAGCGGAGGAAGCAGTGTGTTAAACTAGTTAGAGGAAGCCTCTGTCTTCGCCATGGTGTTATCTAACAAACGTCTGAGGTCTGTTACAGAACAGCTGCAGTTAAAACAAGAGTGTGTGAAAACAAAAACATACAAAATTTAGTGATTGTTGGACCTCTGAGGACGACTGGTTTTGGCTGAAGGTTGGTACCTACAAATGCAGACAAACACTGAAGCATTTTAAACAACAAAACCTATCATGAGAAGAAGCCTTTAATATCAGTCGCAATCAATGGTTATTGAATAATAGATAGATACATATATATAAAAATAGAAATTAAACTTTAATGATGTCAGAGAGAAAATCTTAGAGAAATTAACTCTCTGCATTTAACAATCCATTGTGTGACATTGTGCTCCGCCAAGGGAGCAGTGTGGAGGGTTAAGGGTCTTTCTCAGCTATCCAGAGTGGCAGTCTGTGGTGATCAAACCGGATACTTGCAACCTTCTCAGAACACAAGCCCACTGCTCTAACCACTATTTTCTTTTTACCCATTTGCAACGAGGATCAAGTGGGGGAAAAAGTTGCACTAACTTAAACCCGATAAGAGTTCATTTTAAGCTTTCAAATTAGGTCAGCTCTACTACTAATCTTGTTAATTTTAACTGTGAAAGAGGTTAAATTCTTTCCTCTTCCTACATATTTCTATTATTTTTTTTTTTATCTGACATATTTTCTATTAATATTAACAGGGATTAAAGTACTCTGGCCCCAGGCCCGATTTCAGGCTCATAGCGATTGCCTGTGGGTAAAAAAAAAAAAAATCACTGGAAAATATTGATGGTAAATATATTTTAAAAAGACAATCGAAATCCCTCCTGCGTTTGTCAGCCAATGGTAGCAAAAGAGCGCTCTAAAACAGCATTAGCCAAACAGAAGAATGGGGCAGGTGCTGTTCCTGCAGATTCAGTCCATTTGTTTTACTCTTTTTATTTTTTTCTTCCAATACTCATGACACCTGAGCTGCTTCGATGAGCTTAGATGTGGAAAACAGCAGATACCAGGCTGTTTCTCACATCCAGTCTGCTCTTCTGCGTGGTTTTGAGTGGAGCACAGCTGAAGGTGAACTCAATCATAAAAGAAAAACTTACTTTTCGATTGTAAAGGGCTTGTTTTATTTTTTAGCTGGGTCCTCACAAAGTACTACAGATCCAAGCCCTGTTTTATTTTATCACCTGAGAAATAAAATATTTCATGCACCCCTTGAAATACACGAACAGACAACTAGGGATCTGATTAAAAAAAAACGAGTGAAGTCATTTTATTAAGTTTGAATTGAATAATAATTAAATAATTTAATTAAAATAATAATTAATTGATGTTTTTAATGTACTTTTATTTAATAATGTTACATTGAATTATTTAATTGTGTATTTTATATTGTTTATTTAATATTTAAATCATGCAGTAAACTAAATAAATGTTGCATTCACTTATTTCATTGGACATGCATGTTTATGTCCCCCCACGTGGTGTCTCACAGCTCCCCGCACTGCAAAATAATTTAAATCTACACTTATTTAAACAAATGTTTACCTCCTTTTAGACTCTTTTTGCAGTGCAGGGAGTACTGGCCCGTACTGGGGCTGGCTTAGAGCACCCTGGAAGAATAAACTGCTGTTTTCCAGTCAGGAAGGNTTTACACCCCTACTTCCTACATATTTCTATTTTTTTTTTTTTTATCTGACATATTTTCTATTAATATTAACAGGGATTAAAGTACTCTGGCCCCAGGCCCGATTTCAGGCTCATAGCGATTGCCTGTGGGTAAAAAAAAAAAAATCACTGGAAAATAAATTGATGGTAAATATATTTTAAAAAGACAATCGAAATCCCTCCTGCGTTTGTCAGCCAATGGTAGCAAAAGAGCGCTCTAAAACAGCATTAGCCAAACAGAAGAATGGGGCAGGTGCTGTTCCTGCAGATTCAGTCCATTTGTTTTACTCTTTTTATTTTTTTCTTCCAATACTCATGACACCTGAGCTGCTTCGATGAGCTTAGATGTGGAAAACAGCAGATACCAGGCTGTTTCTCACATCCAGTCTGCTCTTCTGCGTGGTTTTGAGTGGAGCACAGCTGAAGGTGAACTCAATCATAAAAGAAAAACTTACTTTTCGATTGTAAAGGGCTTGTTTTATTTTTTAGCTGGGTCCTCACAAAGTACTACAGATCCAAGCCCTGTTTTATTTTATCACCTGAGAAATAAAATATTTCATGCACCCCTTGAAATACACGAACAGACAACTAGGGATCTGATTAAAAAAAAACGAGTGAAGTCATTTTATTAAGTTTGAATTGAATAATAATTAAATAATTTAATTAAAATAATAATTAATTGATGTTTTTAATGTACTTTTATTTAATAATGTTACATTGAATTATTTAATTGTGTATTTTATATTGTTTATTTAATATTTAAATCATGCAGTAAACTAAATAAATGTTGCATTCACTTATTTCATTGGACATGCATGTTTATGTCCCCCCACGTGGTGTCTCACAGCTCCCCGCACTGCAAAATAATTTAAATCTACACTTATTTAAACAAATGTTTACCTCCTTTTAGACTCTTTTTGCAGTGCAGGGAGTACTGGCCCGTACTGGGGCTGGCTTAGAGCACCCTGGAAGAATAAACTGCTGTTTTCCAGTCAGGAAGGAATAAAGAATATAATTATTTTTCACCTAAAAAAATTATGATTGTTTTCTGTAATTTGGGCACATTTTTTTTCATGCTCTCTCCACTTTTTCAGAATCCACCGAAGTGGCAGAAGAGACGCACTTTACAAGGAAAACCTCCTCTTGAGAGGCTGCACCGTCCGCAACACGGAGGAAGCTGTGGGAATAGTCATTTATGCTGGTCAGCTTCCACAGAGTGGCTGTTGTACTGAGTCACACTTCATTTAAGACCTGTGACCAACACGCCTCGTATCTCTGCAGGTCATGAGACCAAAGCCATGCTGAACAACAACGGCCCGCGATACAAGCGCAGCAAGCTGGAGAGGCAGATGAATGTGGACGTGTTCTGGTGTGTCATCATCCTGCTGGTGATGTGCCTGTTTGCTGCTGTTGGTATGTGATCAATTATACTCTGAGTTGCTTAACACCAATTTATTTCATGCAGTGAAAGGAAAAAAAACATTTGCCCTACCACAGATGGTTCAACTTTAAAAAGGTTTTGTCACATTTCAATGATAAAATCATAAATAATTTTATAATGGAAAAAATGGTTTGGTTTAGTTTAGTTCAATAATTCACCTTCAACTCTTTCACGTTATTAATCAAAATTTACTGCTTAAATGAAATGTAGAACACAAAAAAATGTGATCGTGATCCTTTCACACCTTTTTGATTTAGTCAGCGTATGCCCGACGTCCCAGAATCTCCTAAAACGCCGGCATATGCTGAACTTTCTATGTATTTTATTTTTATTTTGGGCGTATACATAGTGTACCCAAATTAAGTCCAGAACTTATGTCCAACGAAAGCCTAACGAAGCATCACTTAAAGCTGCTCCCCTCAGACGCATCGCTGCTGCTGAGGGGAGCCTGCATAAAAAGATGTATTTGATCGCAGTATTAACCTAGCGGCTGTTTACCACCGCGCTCAAAAATAGAATAAATGAAAAGAAAAAGAAACAAAGAAGGTTTGCAGTCGCAGCAGATTCAGCATCATGTCTGCCAGGAAATTTGATGGTCACGGCTGTGAATGTGAACGCAGGGAGGATCCATCACGCTCACCTTCACGCTCACCCTATGATGGGGATGAAGTATGGAGGAGACGGTTTCCTCATGTGAACCCGTTTTATACTAAATCTATTGGATTTTTAGGTTTTTGGAAGGCAAATTAAGACTAACCTTGCTTTGCTTTTTCTGGTCATCGGGGCTTCTCATCTTCGACATTTCATATGGGCAATTTTTGCCCTTGTCTCATTTTTATTGTTAACTCACTCTGATCTTAAATTAAGATACATGTGGCCTACAGTGCTGTAGATGTAATTGGTTCTTTTGTCGCCTCTTGACTGAGTCATCATGACGCTTCTGAATCACTTTTGTTCGGCTGATCTCTTCAAAGAAGGTTCCTTGCTGTTTCCTCATTTGTGTCTCTCACTGCAGTAAACATCTTTCCCAAACTTTAAACATTAATGTGAAGCCTTTTCCAGATTGGAAGATGTTATTTAAAGGTATAGAGGAGGATTTATGCAAATTTATGAAAAGACTTGCCCTCTTCACTTAAAAAAAAAAAAGCGCTTGAACAACCCTGTATCAGCTCCCGAGTGGGAACCCCTGTTAAATGCATGCAACATAATGCATGAGCCATTTCTCCTCGTGCGCGCTCTGTTTAAAAATAGCTGTTTGCATCGTTCATACAAGCTTACTTTCCAATACAAGATTTGCAATTATTCCATTATGTCATACTCACCAAGCTGATTGCATCAAATCATTGACTTGCAGGCAATCCCTCACACTAAGCATGCTTGTAGCGACAGTGGAGAGGAAAAACTCCCTTTAACAGGAAGCAAACTCCAGCAGAACCAGGCTCAGTATGAGCGTCCATCTGCCGAGGGTGACAAGGGTTCAATGACACAGAAGCAGAGATACAGAAAGAAGCAGAAATATAAAATGTAGCTGTTAAATAGCTACAGAGGTTTTCCTGTCCAGGAAAGATACAAGCTAATCTCAAACATCTATAAACAAAGGTATTGATGGCAGCATCACAGATGATATTTCTCTCTAGGATAGTGTCACAGCCAAACAGGAACAGACCAGATCAAGCTGCTATGATTAGAAAAAGCAGAGAAAGCATAAAGTTAAATATTGCAGCACAAGAGAATAGAGACAGAATGATAAAAAGTTGTCCCTATGTCCTCCAGCAGTCTAAGCCTATAGCAATGTAACTACAGAGATGACTAAGAATAACCTGAGCCACTGTAACTATAAGCTTTATCAAAAAAGAAAATTTTAAGCCTTGCCTTAAAAGTAGACAGCCTGTCTGCCTCACGGACTAAAACTGGTAGTTGGTTCCACAGGAGAGGAACCTGACAATTAAAATATCAACCTCCCATTCTACTTTTAGAAATTTGAGGGAACACAAGTAAACCTGCAGATTGAGAGTGAAGTGCTCTGTTAGGAGCATACTGTACAATCAGATATCTGATATAAGATGGAGCTTGGCCATTTAAGGCTTTATATGTGTGAAGGATTATGAATTTTATTCTGGATTAAGGTGGAAAGCAATGAAGAGAAGCTAGGACATGTTCTCTTTTTAAATTCTATCAGACTCCCCAGACCATCACTGACCCACCACTAAACCGGTCATGCTGAACGATGTTACAGGCAGCATAACGTTCTCCACTGCTTCTCCAGAATTCCGGTGTTCTGAGGCAAACGCCAATCGATCTCCACGGTGCCGGGCAGTGAGCACAGGGCCCACTAGAGGACGTCGGGCCCTCAGGCCACCCTAATGAAGTCCGTTTCTGATTGTTTGGTCAGAGACATTCACACCAGCGGCCTGCTGGAGGTCATTTTGTAGGGCTCTGGCAGTGCTCCTCCTGCTCCTCCTTGCACAAAGGAGCAGATACCGGTCCTGCTGATGGGTTGTAGACCTTCTACGGCCCTGTCCAGCTCTCCTTGAGTAACTGCCCGTCTCCTGGAATCTCCTCCATGCTCTTGAGATTGTGCTGGGAGACACAGCAAACCTTTGTTCCTAAAACATCACCCAGTCCATATCAGCTACTGGATAGCTCGGTAGGTAACACTGTCGACTCCGGCACAGGTGAGGGGTTCGATTCCCGGCATGGACATCCAGGTGGACCCTTAGGCAAGGTCCTTTGTGCTTAGTGGCCCACCTCAGGCATGAGTGAAACCGCAAATACAAGAGCCATACTGGCTCGGACGTCGCCCGGGTTAACAAGGTCCGCGTCAGTTGCTAGGGAACCAGGGCAAGTTGATGACAAATTGGCTACTGGAACAAGACATAGATGGACTAGGTCTCTGTCCAGAAGGCGCAGTCCTAGGAACAGCTAAGATACTGCGCAGGACCCTCAAACTCCCAGGCCTCTGGTAGAGGACCCGAGCTTGAGGATGACACATACCACCCCACAAGGGGTGAGAAAACAGTTTTGTTTTTATATATATATATATATATATATATATATAATATATATTTTATTTGTTAAACACTAAACTTATTTATTTTTGGACATGTTTTGAATTATGGTAGGCTTTGGCCTATCTTTAGAGCCAGAAAATTTTGAATAGCTTTTTACACTTAAAAATGAAGTTATCATATTTAAAACTACATTTTATATTTTCAAAGATTCTCTGTTGTGTGTTTGAGTTGAAAGTGACAAAACACCTTAAAGAGAAGAAATCTGTGAGAGGGCAAATCTCCCAACTCCTTTTGAAATCATTCTCGTTTGTTCCTTTTTTTTTTTAGATCTTTTTATTTGTATCCTCTCTGTTTGCTGACCTCTCCGGTTGCTGTTCCAGGTCATGGGCTGTGGATGTTTCAGTACGGAGATAAGAGACCTGTGTTTGACGTTCTTAGTCCTGAAGGGACAGACTTATCACCCATCATGTCAGCCATTTATCTCTTCCTCACTATGATCATCGTCTTTCAGGTACGAAACCAGGAGAAGGGGAGAAAAACAAAGTCTAAGTGAAACTCAGATAACCTGCAGAGACCAACCATATCAGTATTTATAAAATGTTCTCTTCCACTGCACACAGGCAGTGCTTTAACTCAGCTAGTTAAAATTATTGCAGCTGCTGTGCTTGATACCTCTAAAATCCTTATTTTCACCTAAAACCTCACCAAGCTGTTTGATTTTATGCCTCACAAAGCCTCAGCAGTATGAGATCATGTCATAAAAAGTAGCATTGAGACCTATTGATCTGTTGGCTTGTAACTTGGATCCATGTTGAAAATGTCATCCTGCTCCGTGTCAAAAACACAGCAGCTCGGTTTTGATCTAATGTTGATTTAGAAATGAATGAGAAGCCAGAGTGGAAAGCAATGTGGCTTAACTGTACAAACAGCAGTCGCATTGCCAGGCAGCTCTGTTGAAACTCTCTGAAGTAAACACTGTTTCGGGGGCATGGAGAATGTGAGCAGAGCTAACTGCCCTCTCAGATGTTATGACTCATTCTTTGGAACTTCCAAAAAAAAAATTCAATGGAAATGTCAATTCATAGTTCACCCCAAACATTTCCATAAAAAAATGTAGTGAAAGCAAATCAAAAGTTTATATTTGGCCTCCGCCTACCAGGCTTTCTGTGACTGAGTTTTAGGGCCAGGCTAGAGATTTTTTTATTTCGAGAATAAAGTAATAATATTGCGAGAATAAAGTCGGATTATTACGAGAAAAAAGTTGAAAATAACGGGAATGAAGTCATCATACCACAACCCGTTTCAGAAAGAAAGCTTCGCGCTCCGACCAGCATGTGACGTCCGACCCGCGCCACCAACCAGCAACCTGAGTCCACTTTGACATTCTGCCCAATGTGATGCTGGTGTTCATCAATTCCTTTTTTGTCAAACCAGAGCCAAAGTATAAGTTCACATGATGCTCGACATTCCTCATTTTAGTGAAGACGGTGCTTCCTGTAAAAATGGTCTTAAAATAAAACTTTATTCTGATAATATCACAACTTTATTCTCATAATTTAACGACTTTATGCTGGTATTGTTACGACTTTATTCTCTTAATTTTACGACTTTATTCTTGTAATTTTATGACTATTCTCGTTGCGACTTTAGTTTTGGGAAAAAAATAATCTTTAGCCTGGCCCTAATACTCCGTCGTAGGCCTTCAAACACATATGATGGCCATAAAAAAATGGTACAGGTACACTGGAAACTTTCTCAAAGATGTTGGTCCAGGTTTAATGGACATTATCACAGTTCTGCAGATTTCTGAGCAGCACGTCCATGAGCCACTTTGGGCTTAAAGTTCATACTAAGGGGATCAAAATGGGCCAATAAAGAAAACCCCCAAAACTTGCATGAGCCACTGATTTAAGGCCAGATGGATCTTTTATAGGCCACCATCTTGATGTCACAGTAAATGGGCACTCATTAGCCCACGCAACATTTTTAAAGGTATGGCGCATTTAGAGCAGGTATTCTGCGTTCTTTGCTTGTGGCAAGAGGGCGCCTTTCTCTCACCTCCAAGTAGCCCATTATTAACATTTTTTTAACCACACTAATGCTGTTGACTAGATGCTTTTTGTTATTTTTTTAGACCTCAGTCTGTAATTTAATAGAGTAGTACAGACATGAGTTTAACATGACATGTGCATTGGAGACAAAGGATCTAAATTTACAAAAGGACTCCAGCGCACTGTCCAACTTGCATTAAAAGGCATTTATTTACAATGTTTTGTGTTCACATAAGGAAAGGAGATTGGTTGTGGGGAAACAACCACTTCCTATTTAAGAGGGCTTCTCACAAACTAGTAATGTTTGCCTGATGAACGTCTAGTACCGAAAAGTTGGACAGAGTCCTTTTGTACATTTTGACCCCTCTGCAATAAAGCTAAACACAGTACTAAACCTGCTCTTTAAAGGGTTATTGATAATCTGCCTTTAGCAAGTGAGACTGGTGTCTATGTTAACCTTGTTTTTTAGATGTAACTCTCTTATTTAAAATAGCTTGTTGGTGCTAGGGCTGTTATATTGGAGTAACTTCAATCCAATGCTTAATGTAATTTTCCTTTGGGATAGAAAAAGTATTTTTGAATTTGAATTGAATGTTGAATCCCTCAGGGTTTAGTTGTTGGTCCCTTTCTTTTTCTCCTTGCGAGTTCTATCCTTTGGCTCTATTAACATGAAATAAAGTTTTTTTTTTTCCATTTTTGTTAGATGGCTAACAGACTTTTGTTGTTTTTAAAGGTCAACAGTTTCTCAGTTTATTCAGTGTTTAATGTCATTCTGAAAATAAAACCCTGGATGGCTTAAGAATTTTAAAGAAATTATTGAGCTACCATCACTATATCTGGGAGTCAGTTTCAGATCTTAAACTTTGAAACCAGATGAAGAAATTTGGTTTATCATTATTATTTTTTTTATTTAATGTTCTTTGCCTGACCTTTGACTTTCTTACGCCTAAGTTAGATTACTGTAACCCGGTAAATTGGGGTTATTGATGCTTCACTAGATGCCTGCAATTGTTTTTAACTTGGCACAGATTATGTCTAAGTTCAGCACCCTTATTTTAAATTCAATCCAATTACCACCTATATTTGATGTGCCTTTTATAAAAATATACTTATATCTACTTGTCTGTTTTTTTGTTGTTGTTGTTTTTTTGTTTTTAGAATTATTTTCTTCTATTATTTTTTTTGTTTTACAAAAAATCAAAATCAATATTATATTTTATTAAATCATAATTCAGTATTGTTTTATTTATTATTACCTTTTTCAGTTTGTGTTGCTTGATATGATTACAGTTCTTATGTGCAAATTGGATCTTAAAGAGTCACATATTTTTCTTGGATGTTATTACCAGATTCCTTTCATAATTCAGAGGTATCCCAGGGCAGCCTTACTGCTGTATTCACTGACACTTGGTATCTTCTTAAAAAACAGCACTTTGCCTCATTTTAAATTATATTCTTTTGAAGCTAAGATCCCTATTCTTAAACTGCTCATCTTTATGGCTCATTGGTCTTATTAGCTCCACTTTATCACTAAATTGCTTCATATTTACCTTTTAGATAGCATTGTTGATGCAGAAAATTCCCGAGTATCTATTTGCACCATGGTTTTATTACCATGCTCCCCTAAGTTTTCCAAAAGAGCCATCTGTATATCCTAACCTAACATGTTGGATGAGGATAAAAGCACAGCTAATATAATATTGGTATGCACATGTCTAAAATAATGCAATAATTATTTAGCTTCTCATAAACTTCAGAAGCACCAAAATGCAAAGCTCTTAGATTACCTGTTAGCATGAATTATTTTCTTTGTTAAATTACTTTTGCATAGGGGCGAGGACCAGACAAATTCATCCATCCATTTTCCATCGCGCTTATCCCAACCATTGATGCACACACCTAAGGAGAATTTAGAAAAGCCAATTAACCTAACAGTCATGTTTTTGGACTGTGGGAGGAAGCAGGATTACCCAAAGAGAACCCACGCACACTCAGGGAGAACATGCAAAGTCCATGCAAAAAGACCCCAGGGCAGAAATTGAACTCAGAACTTCTTGCTGCAGATATAGTCAGTGCTACTCACTGCGCCACTGAGCAGCCCCCAATTCTAATTAATCTCTGTAATACTCTTTCCTCCCCCAGGTGCTGATACCCATCTCACTGTTTGTGTCGATTGAGATTGTGAAGATCTGCCAAGTGTACTTCATGCATCAGGACATGGATCTGTACGACGAGGAGACAGACTCTCAGCTGCAGTGCAGGGCACTTAATATCACAGAGGATCTGGGCCAGATGCAATACATCTTCTCCGACAAGACAGGGACGCTGACGGAAAACAAGATGGTGTTCCGACGGTGCACTGTGGCTGGGGTGGAGTACTCCCATGATGCCAATGGTGAGTCACATAGACACGCACAGCATAAAGAAAAGATGTTTTTTTTTTTTTTTTTTAAGTGCCTCCTTATGGTGTGTTTTCCTTTATGCAGCAAGAAGAATTGCCATGTATCAGGAAATTGATTCTGAGGAGGAGGAATGTTTGTCCCACGGAGGCACCCTGCCCAGACGGGACAGCGTCGGCAGCCATCACAGCGGGCGCGTAGTGCTGCGCTCACACAGCACCAAGTCCCACCGCAGGACCGGCAGCAGGGCGGAGGCCAAGCGCGCCAGCATCCTCTCTAAGCACACCGCCTTCAGCAGCCCCATGGTCAGCAAACCTCTCTGCCCCAACGTCCATCACTGTCCCCTCTGCTCCCCACTAATGAACCGCCTTCTCCATCCCACAGGAGAAAGATATCACCCCTGACCCTCAGCTTTTGGACAAAGTCAATGAATGCAGCAGTCAGATGGACTTCATGCGCTTCCACCGCCAGCCCATGTCCCAGCTGCCCTCTGACCTCTCTGACATCATCGATTTCTTTATTGCTCTTACTATCTGTAACACGGTGGTGGTGTCCTCACCCAATCAGCCCAGGCATAAGGTAAGGCTCATCAGCTCCCACAGGTCAGATGGAAGTGATGCATTTGTGGCACATTGGAGAAGGATGCTTCTGTTAATTGGGAGGATGCTGTTCTGCTCAGCTTTTTAATCGCAACATTTAAGAGAGGCTTTTAACTATTTTCCTTTATATTTACATTTTGTTTTAGATAACGGCAATGGTTGATAAAGGAGAAAGATGAAGCAGGAAAAAAGTAGTTCATGCATGTTTAAGCATTATCTGAATTCTAGGGGAAAAACTCATCATCCATATATCCTTTTCATCCTCCAGTAGCCCCTCTATTTCTGTGTTTCTGTTATGTTTTCAGTTGTCAAGTTAGTTTAAGTCGGTGGGTTGAATTTCATTTGAAATTCACTGGAACTATTTCCTGTCTGGCGTCAGACTCCTTCCTGTTTGGCTTGATGCAGAGGCTACTGCTAACATGAGGGTACACGCTGATTTGAATGATTTGGGTTCCTTTTAAGGGCTGCGTTATGGAAGCTTTCTCAAGGGTGAGCATAGAGTAGAGCATGTAGGCGGAGCAGAAGAAATATGGTGGAGCGCAGAGCGGTTTTAAATTCAAAGGCCGGTGCGAGGATTGCCTATTGTGGGATAAAATATAAGAACATAGACTAACTATACTTAACAATACAGAGTGAATTTACATGAAGTGATCATTGTGGTAAGAGCTGTTTTTTACATGCATTATACGCTATTATCTCATTTGCAATGGGATGCGAAGTGACCTTTTTTAATATAGTTTTGTAACTTAAAATTAATAATTAAATAGGAAATGTAGGGCAACATGAATGGAGCGAGCTGTTACGTTCACAGCTTGGAAACAGAGCGATGATTTAAAAGCCAGTTAGATAAGACAATACACATGTATCGGTCACATCATTAAATCAAATGACGTGTGTCCAATGGCCCAGACATAATTACATGAAGGAAAAATGTCAGAAAATGCCTTCTCCTGAAAATTTGAGCGGGCATGGAGCGATTTCACCAGAGCGGCAGGAAAATTAAGGGGAGTGCAGAGTGGATTTTGAGCGAAGCGTCCTGGCGCAACTTTGAGGGCGAATGAGCAAACATCCTCCTGAGCGGGGAGTGGGAATTGCGGCGCTTTGTTTACATGCTCTGGCATAGGGCAGAGAGAGTGAAATTCTGACTATATCTGACCAAGCAAAAATATACACAGTAATGTAATTACAGATGTATTTCTAAAATGTCTAAATTAAAAAAAAACTATTTTTTTCTTTGGGTGAATACAGCTGTATAGCTGAAAGGTGCTTTTAGTTACTTAGGGCCCTGTCACACCTTGCCGTTTTAGCCAGCGTTTGCCCGACGTCCCAGAATCTTCTAAAATGTTGGCAAACGCTGAACTTTCTATGTATGTTTTCAAGTTTGGGTGTATACGTAGCGCATTCATAAAGAGTCCAGAACTTATGTCCCACGATAGCCTAACTTATCCAACAAATTTTGCAATTAATCGTTCAGCAAAACAAATTTTGCTGAACGATTGTCTCAAAAATTATTGCGATAAACAATAATATTGTTTGAAAACCTTTTTACACTGATTTAATGGAAATGACGTAATAATGCATGCAAAAGATAAACACACTTTATTTTCAACAGAACACTTAACACTGGAACTGGTTAACAAAATAAAAAGAGAAATAAGAATCAAATGGACTCTCAGTCTCTGTTAACTAAAAATACACTTGAATAATAACTAAACACAAGATAAAACCACAGTGAATATAAAAAAACTACATTCAACCAAAATAGTACAGATAATGAAGTCTGCATATCATTAGAAATTTAAAAAAGATAGGCAAAACTGCCATTTTATAAATAAAAAAATGCAAAGTAACAAAAGCAGATTCTTAAATAAGACCAGATGCCTCAACAATCTTTAAGCAGATCTGTAGCTGCTTTAGTCAGACAGATTCAGAGCAAGAAATACCAACATGTTAAGTTTGTGTGGCCTGTATCTCCTTCAGTATGTCCTCTTTAATACTGCTGTACAGTTGTGGAATTCCTGTTAGTGATATGTATGTTTTCCTGGGGAGTTCATACTGTCTATCAAATGTCTGCAACATTTTTCGAAATGCCGGCTTTTCAACAGTGTTAAATGGAAGCATCTCTTTAGCCATTAAATGAACTACGCTGTCTGTGAGAGCGCGCCACTTTGCGGCGTCCTTTTTGCACGCTGCCTGTCGATTAATTGCTACAGTGATGGTGGACTGTCACAAACTTCAAGACGCAGGCGGGCCACCGCTTGTACTTTTTGTCCCCAGCTGGAGAAACTTTGCTGAGTGGTTGTGCTTTAGGTGCATGTGTAGGTTGGTTGGTTGTGTTGCTGCTCTTAGTTGCTACTGTTTTATGACAAATGCGACATACTGGCTTACATAGGTACAGCAGTTCGCCTCGGACATTTGGTTTGAATCCGAAATACTCCCACACTGCGGCTGTTGCGTTCGGCTTTGAAACCAGTTCCATAGCATCGGGGTTAAGCCTTTTCATCCAGCGTCATCAATGGAAAGAGAAAAACACAGGTAGAGACGATATAGCCGATAAATTAAATGACGTGTATATTATTTTTATTTATCGTATGATTATTTGATTTATTGATTATCGCGACAGCCCTACTTATGCATAACACACGGCAACGTAAATTATGCACAAGCGTCATTTCATGGTCATTACAAAGCACCAGTTAGAGCAGCTGCGCCTGAAGGGAGCTGCTATGCACTCGGAGGTGCCCGCGATAGATGTCTTTTATCACGGTATTAACCTAGCTGCTGTTCACCGCCTGCTCAAAAAAACAAAGAATAAATAAAAAGAAAAGGAATGAACGCAGGGAGGATCCATCACACTCACCATCTCACTCACCTTATGATGGGGATGAATTTCGGAGGAGAACCGGCCGGTTTCGTCCTGTGAACCCCCTTTTATACCAAAATGCTGCCAATACACCATTATACAGTAGCTACAAGTTAGAAAGATGTTCAGCGGTCATCTTGAACAGGTCAAATATGTTGATATGCGTTGGAGATAAGTTACGCTTAAGTTAGGCACAAGTTACTCATAGGACGCCACGGCTTATGAGTAACTTACACTTAACGTATGTTAACGATCAGATAGCTTACCTGTAACTTATGACCCACTTATGGCATTCGTTGGCATATGTCGAGAAATTTTGAGCATGTTTAATTTACAATTGCCATGCCCCAATTTAAAACATTTTATGCATTATTAAGCAACACAAACAAGTTTGAACAAAAATACGAAGGAGTGTACTAAAGGACATTGTGTACATTCCCCTTTTAATTAAAACTAATCAAATACGCAAGCTTTCTGCCTCAGTAACAGTGGTATGTTTCATAATACTTGATGCTAAAGGAAGCTTGTTCGTTTCAAGAAAAAATATTATTGTTACTAAATAGCTAGTTAAGCTGCGCTATCATATTAGCTGCATTCCTTCCTCTGGCCGCCGCTGTCAGAACGGAGGGAGGACAGCCTGCTTTCTCCAAGCTCTTGCCTTCTGCTTCTTGCAGCAGCTGAGGTATTCACATTTATTTAATAGGGCAGCAGTGCGCACATTGTTCCTTGTCTGAGAGGGCCAAACACTGTAGAGCTACAGCGGTAGGTACAGCTGCAGCTTCTCACAACTGGTGCGCTTTGATGAAATAAAGACATATAAAAAGTCCCATTTCATCAGGTCTTCTTTTTATTGGCTGACGCCTGATTCAGTAATTGGGATTGGTCTTTTACACAGAAAAAAATTGATTCAAACAATAACTATATGCAGAAATGAGAGGAAACATATTAATAAAGGTTACAATGTCTCAGTCATCCATCACGAAATTCAGCTCAAGTTTCATTTTCCTCAAAGCATCCAAAGTAGAGCCAAATGTCTGTTTGCACGTACCTCTCACTGCGTCTTTGATGTGCAGAGTCTGTATCCGAGTTTTGTTTTCCTCCTGTGTGAGCTTGGGTGTGGTTGTCCTGTTCCGAGGTGATATCCTCCCCACACCTCACTCCACATGCAGCAGCTCCCCCCTCCCATCCCACACCCCCTGTCCTCCAGAGCGATGGAGCCGCTGCGATTAAACTGTGCAAAGTGACCGATTATTCATGTGGGACTGTTTGTCCTTCAAGGTTATCGCTTTAGATGAAGGAAAAGAATAAAACCTGCACAAAATCCCCAGCTTTGATACGGCCTTCTTCCAGTTTTTACTTCCACTTGTTTTTATTGTTTTGATTTGTTGATCCCTGTGCAGTTGTTCACATTTTATGATGCCCTTGCTGCTAACCCAGCTATCGAAAGATTTATTCTTTTGTGTTTGTGAGAGCCGTGGCTCCTGCTGTCAAGAGTCCGAGGAATGAGTCACCCTCTTTGTTATTGTACGCCCTGCGGCATCACCCCGAAATGAAGGACCAGCTGAATCATTTTAGCCAGAGGCGGCCCTTTTTTACCAGTGCAGCAATGTCTGGTGAATATTATTACTAAACATTACTTAAGGTGAAATTAGAAGTTAAATCCAAGATTGAGTTAAACTGTAATACAGTTTAAATTTAATAGGAATCTATTGAATTACTGATTTATTTTAATAAAATACTTAAAAACCCTAGTTGTTAACTTGCTCTGTATCAAGAAGCAGGCTGATGGGTATCAAGTTCAAAGTTTTTCTCTGGCCGTATTGGGAAAAGAGTAGTTGAACTTCAGTCTATTGTTACCCACTGCTGCTCAGCTGGCTGAAAAAAGTTCCTGAACTTGCCTCTTGCTTGCAAAAAAGATGAATATGGATGTTTGGACGTACGTTCAGTCATGAGAAATATGGATGAAGATGATGGAGAAACTAAAAACTTTTTAAATTTTTTAAAATTGCAGTTGGCAAACCACAGGTGCCATTATGTCTGTGAGCAGCTGACTGTAACGTAGCACTGATTAAATGCTAGTTTCACCTTGTTTAACTAGCCTGTTGTGCTACAAACATCACAGTGGTGATCTAGTGGTATCAGCACTGCTGGACTTATAGCAACATGCTAATTATCAATTGCTAATTATCCCTTTTTTTTTTTTTTTTCTTATACACATGAAACCGAACAATTGTAGTGAGACATTTATTTTTTTTTGGTTTTGTTTGTTTCGTGTTTTGTAATAGCTGGTTTAATCTGGAATGGATGATGAAGATTAAAGACAGCTTAAAATCACAAATTGTGAGCAATTTGTTTTGTTAATTGCAACCAAACCCGTTTCAAGAGCCATAGATCAGTAATTTCTTTACATTTTGGTCTTATAAAAAAAAAAGTGATTTTTATGCACTGGATGGAAAATGTAGTTAATGCAAGTTAAGAGAACCATCTTCATGTAAAATTAAATCATGTAAAGAGGAGAGGAGTTTCATCGCCTATATACCTACTGGTTCCTCAATTTTCTAGCATGAATAAGTTTACACTGGGAACCCTAAATCATTAAATTCGATGTGTTCACTTACATCCGCCTCAGCGCAGTTGTGGTACGCTCACAGAGCGATCTATAAAATAATTCCACAAGAAAGAGGTTTGGTTGCAGCACTTTGCATCAGGCCAAAAAAGAAAAGCCATGCACCGGACTGACTTTAGCCTGTGCAAATTAGGTGGTCTCTTATCCCATAACAGCATAGTAGTGAAAACGTCAGTAAGCATTGGTTCTTAGCTCTCTGATTTAGCAGAGATGGACTTTGAGTCTTGAAGATTATTGCAGTGAACAAGACTGTCACTACCAGATCCGTCCCAGAAGCATGATCCGTCCTGCTCATGTGCAAACAGATATACATCCGGGTTTCCATAAATAGTGTAATTATGGTACTAAAATTACCTATTTCTATCCTTAACTCTCTAAAGAATGCTAATACTCATCTTTAAAAAAAAAATGTCATTACTTTTGTGAGGTAGTTGTGATGCTTTTTACATTTTCTGCGTTAAACTGCTTCTCTGACTACATCAGACATGCTGTTTATCTGCATTTTAATTGTTTCTTTGTTCAGGTTACGCACTATATACCGTAATTTTAACACGGAAAAAAAACCATAAAACTCAAAAGACTAGATTTATGTTTAAATCCAAAGCCGAAAACGTTAGCTCCCAAAAGTAGCGTCGGATCGCATTTCCGGTGCAGAGACAAGTGATAAAACAGAAAGGATTCTAAGACATTTATTTTCTGAGGATATTCATTATTAACATTTAACACATCATAGTTTAGTATGTTTACTATTTTGGGGGAGGGAAAAAACGTCATTCAGGTCTTTTTAACAAATAAAAATCGAGGGCCATCCGGATGTATATCTTGATGTGCAAATGAGGTTATGGCGCAGAGCAGATCGTGCTTCCGGGACAGATCGGGTAGGGACAAAGACCTCTAAGGTGGTGCTCACCTTCAAAAGACAAATGGCCTTCATCAGCATTCATCCAAACGGACCTTTTACTCTTAATGCTGAAGCATTTTTGTTTTGAGTCACAATAGTTTCATTCTTAAGATCGGTATGGTTTCCTTTTGTTCCAGTGGGGCTCCTTTCACTTTTCTCACAATCATTCATTGTTTCTTTTCATTGCTCCCCTAACAGACTGTGTAGCAGTATGTTTAGATCTAGATGTTTGAGCAGAACCTGTAAATGTACCCCACAGAGCAGCAGCTTTTCCTGGCAGAGAATGCCAGCAGCTCTGAACTTTAAGGCTCAGTGTAAAAACCTGATAGCCCAGCCCATTTTCCTCCATCAAACTTTTCTCCCAGACTCCTGAAATGAGTCCAATGTTTGCTCTCCTTGCTGATCCTCATATATGGATTACATGAGGGAAAACTGCTTACGTTGGACTGCAAAGAAGCATGCAGTCTTTATGTATGTGTGAACATATAAAGGTCTTAAACGTGTTGGCTAGCAGAAACCATGTGCATGTTCTTTTTAGTAAAATGTCGCACCTATGGATGAGTTAAGACTGACAGATTTAAGTTTAAAAAAAAAAAAAAAAAGATAATTTCCAGTTCTGATTTGGATGAACTTGAGATGGTTTTGAGCTCAATCTTTAGTTTGACCTGCATGTCACTGCAGATCTTCTCTGGCCAAAAAGCTTTGGTGCATTTCTCATCTTCAGCACTTAGAAAGTCCAGACTGTTGTGATTTGGTTAGTATTTGTAGAGAGTGCAGGGTTGCTTCTTTAGGTTATGTTTTTGTGAAAAACAAGCCAAACAGTTAGCGTGGTGCTAATGTTATATCGTGACATGGTGAAAGAAATAGAAAATGGTTTATGTGACGTTTTGCTTCACAAATTTAAAAGAACCATACCAAATTTAATGCTATAGAAAATGGGAGAGTGAAGATTCATTGTAACGTCCTATGTGCTTTAAACTGAAATTGCATAATAATCAAAATTGTTCTTCATATGATCTTTTTTACCACCCATACATAAATTTGTTTCATTCAACAGAGTCCTTTAAAAACGGCACAAAAATATTTTAAATTGTCTGTCTTTAATAAATAGATTATTAAATAGTGAATTAATCTAACTTTGATATCATCCACCATTTTCTCAAAAGTCTGAGTTTTCTTTTTTATGCGTAGATTGTTTCCATGGCATTAAGAGCAAAATCTTTTTTAACAACATTCCTATTTAACAAAACAGGAACTTGTTATATTATTGAATAGAAAGATCAATAAAATATGTGAAACACTTCTGATTTTGAATATGCAGAGATGTAAAACTATCATTAAAAGACAGGGTATGTCGCTCTAACATGATGTCAGACTAGTAGTGCCTTTAAACAGGAGGTTCTGGTTGTTACCATAGACGTGTTCAAACGTGGCTCCATGAAGCTCATTAGCTTACAAAAGCATTACTACCATCCTATTTCACCTTTTTTTATTTTTTTATTTATATATTTTTATTGTCATTACTCTGTCACAAGTACAGTGAACGAAGTTAACTCTCTGCATTTAACCCCATCCCCTTGGGGAGCAGTGGGCTGCCATTGTCTGGCGCCCGGGGAGCAGTGTGGCCTTTATGGTCTTGCTCAGGGACCAAGAGTGGCAGTCCATGAAATGTGTGGGACTTGAACTCAGGACCTGCAAGCCCATGCTCTAACCCGAAGGTCTTCAACAGGGGTCCACCTAGGGGGTCCACAGAGGTACTGGATTGGGATCGCAAAGTTTTGGTTGATTAGACTTTTTTTCATATTCCCCCCTGCAATTTTCCCCCCTAATTGAAATGTCTTTAAATCCACGTTAACATGAATTCAACACACTTTAGTAAACAGATAAATGGAGGCAGAAGATGTCCTTCAGTCATCAATGCACACATTCAGTGACACACAGGAGCTCTTTCAAGCTGGGCACCATTTCATTCACAACACCTGTCCCATCAACCAGGAATCACAATCAGAAATACTTTAATGATCCCAGGAATATTCATTACACGACTCCATCTGTAATAGCAAGACTATAGAACCAGTTTGATATAACACAATTGCATACAATATATATAATTAGGGGGTCCCTGCTCCATATCACCATCAGTTTGGGGGTCCTTGACCTGGAAAACATTGAAGACCCCTGATCTAACCACTAGGTCACCACCCACATGCTAGCATCTTTCTATTAGGGCTGGGTAAAATAAAATCGATTTAATCAATTTTGAATCAATTGCTTTACATTTTTGCAAAATTGATGTCTAGGGAATGAGATCGATTCATTTTATAGTGACGTTTGTGACGTTCACATTCAAATGAGCAGGAAAGATGCACTTAAGATTACTTCAAGCTGCAAATCAGCAAATATAGCCAATAGGTTGACTGAAGACATTAACAAATGGGGGCTGACCAGCAAACACCCTGTGGTTGTTACAGACAACGCTGCAAATATGGTTTGTGCATTGAAGTTAATGCAGCTCATGAATGTCTGCTGTGTCACGTCTGCTTGCCCGAGTGAGGCTTCACTTTTTTACTTTTCACAAACAAGTTTTCACTTACGAGACATTTTTGCTGCTCTGGCCTTCCAGCTTCCTTCTGCTCTGCTTTGTCCTGAATTGTGCCTGATCCGAACCTGGCAATGCATCTCCACAGCATCATGCTGCTGCTTCCATGGTTTGCCCTAGAGGTGTTGTGAACAGGGTGATATATTTGTGTTTTCCTCCACATAAAATGATTCACGACTCTGCCTTAAACTTTATTTATTAGTCAGTTTACCCTTTTCTATACATTTGTCGAATTGGTGGTTTCTTTTAAAAAGACCACATGATGTTTAAGGCTCTATCCCACAACCCAGCATAGATAAGTTAGCATAGATCAGGGGTAAAAAGTAAAAAATCAGCAGAGTCTGAATAAAGAAAATCATAAACCAGTAAAGGTAAGGAGACATTTTTAATTATAATCTGTTACTTTAAACAGAATTTAACATTGAAATAAAATGTGTTTTTTAATGCATCCATGTTATACATTGAGTGTTTAAATAAAAAAAAAACATCTATAAAAAAAAGATAATTTTTCCATTTTAAAATGGAAAGTGTTTTTTAAAGTAGAGTTCAGTTTGGTATTTAGCCAATTTCCTGATTCACATATTTTATAAAACGCCTGAACTGAGTTTTTTATTTGATTTTTCCCTTTTTTATTGCTTAATGAGAGCAGTGGGCTTTAGGCTTTAAACCTGGGTTTGAATGGTGACAAAGCCATTCTAAAGCATAATCAAGGTGCTCATTTTGAGTCTGGGTCCATATTTATTTTTGATTAAGTTCATGATGGAGAACCCTGTTTCACAGCAGTAGAATGAGCCAAACATACTCAACATTTTCAGGATCATCTTTGAGCACGCCATTTCACTTTTCTCTCACCAGTTCACTGCTGTTCTCCCAGCAGTCCAAACTTTCTCTGCTCTCTTTTTCTCATCATCTTCTACTTCTTTCCCATCGCTCGGCTTGCCACAGGTTTGCCTGCTGTGTCTATAAGTAGCAGCAGCAGCAACCCAGACTGAAAGCAGCTCATTGGATAGTTTGTATCACGTGCAGCCTGGGCCTCAATGCTTTGTAGGGCTTTACCATGTTAACAGGAGAAGCGGCGCAAGTGAAGTTAGACACTGTCGTCGGACAACACGCGGTAATTTATAAATGTTTGAAACCAGGTTGGGTCCGAACTAGCCAGTAGGTGGGTCCGGATCTGGACCTCGGTCCGCTAATCTGTGACCTCGGTCCACTAATCCGTGACCACTGGCAAAGACTGTAGATAGATGAGAAGATCATGTTCTTGTTGCAGTTGAGCTTCTTGATTTCCTGGTAGGGGATCAAATGGTTCTGTGTGAAACTTCCAAAGCCTTGACTATTGTTTTATAAGCCAATTGTCCTTTAAATATCTCTAAAACTGTCTCCTTGACCCTTTATAGTTTAAAGGTATGAATACTTCAGCTGTGCGAGTGTGAAATTCAGGCCACTTTTTTAATGTCCTGTTTTGTCTCTTCAAGGTCCGAACAAGGTTTGAACTGAAGTCCCCAGTTAAGACCATTGAAGACTTCATCAAACGCTTCACCCCCAGCCGCCTGACCTCGGGCTCCAACAGCAGCAGCTCATCAAGTCTGAACCGCTCCTCCAACAAGGGATGCTCCAGCTTGCTTCCGTCTCCTTCAGCTGAGAGCACGCTAACCAAACTAAACGAGGAGCAGCTCTCCGGCACCTTGGAGCACACCTTCACCATCGATCCACCCTCCTACGACGGAAAAACCTCTGGGAACCCTGAGGAAGGAGAGCTGCGCTACGAGGCGGAGTCGCCTGATGAGGCTGCGTTGGTCTACGCAGCCAGGGCTTACAAGTGCTCCCTGGTTGGGCGCCTCCCTGACCAGGTTACGGTGGAGCTGCCTCACTTGGGGAAGCTGAATTTCGAGCTGCTGCACACACTGGGCTTCGACTCCACCAGGAAACGTATGTCGGTGGTGGTGAGACACCCGCTCACTGATCAGATCACGGTTTATACCAAAGGAGCAGACTCCGTCATCATGGACCTCATCAAACCCTCTGAAACGGGTAGGGAAATCATCACTTCCTGCTGCTTTTATTGTCATTTTTATACTACTTAATCTGATTTGGATGATAATCTTCTTCTCACTGTGTTCTTCAACCTCAGCCAGGCTCTTGGTGCTTTAGGAATAAGGTTTTGCCTTAAAGCTGTGGTTGTATGTTAAGAGTTGTTTTCTGCATGAAGGTGAAAACTTAGTTTGCTGCCTCTGAATACCTATCTCCAAGGATTCAGCCTCTTCCGTCAACTCTGATTGGTTAGCTTTATCCATTTCTCCTGTATAATAGGACCTCCCTCAGCATGATACTGCTGCCGCCATGTTGTACTGTTGGTGTTCAGTGATGATGTAGCACATATGTAAATCTCGCTACTCTATAGAGTCCAGACATGTGGATTGCTTGGCTATTACTTGTTCTGTCCACAAAGTTAAAATAAGACCCTGGACTTTTTTTCCAAGTACGAAGATGTTTCTCTTCCCATTTAGGAAGCTTTTTCAGAACCAAAAATTTGCGCCCAGTTTAAAGCTTTATATCGTAGCCCAAAAAATGTTTTGGCTTAGAAAACATGCAAATTGAACCAGAAGAATGGGTCAGCCCCTTAGGAAAGGGGAGTCGTTTTGGGTTCTTTGTCAGCCTACAATGCCAGATACTGGTTTATGCCTCTGAAAGGGGGGCACTAAGGGGAATTGATAGTCTGGCTGCAGACGAGCTGTTTTTTTTTTTTCTCCTGCATGGTGAGGAGCATTGAGATGATAGCGGTAAGAAATCGACTATCACTGCGTTTTAGGGTTTTGAGATCTGAAACCTGAGTCCACCCCCTCTGTTTAAGGTTGGGTTTTCTTTCTTAGCATAGATGGCTTCTTCACACCCTGTCCAGGTTATGTCCACTGATTCCACACGAGTTTCTCTTGGTTTGTTACTTAAGGCTCAAAATCCCTAGAAGTTTAGAAAGTTTGACATGAGCAAAAAATGAAAAATTGACTCAAAATGGCCGAATTCCAGTGAGTTTTAGATCATACCTCCAACAGACTTCTTTTTCCCCCCCGTGATTTGGGGAGAAATACATGTGTATCAAGTGAAATAGATGGAAACATTATAAGAAAGAGAGTCTAAATCCTCTTTTCTTTTCTAAGCTGAACTCTTGTAACTACAAAAAGACAGAACGCGTCAGTATTATATTTATTAGTTTCTGACTCTCAGTCAAACTACTGCAGATTAGATCCACCTCAGCCGTTTCGCAACACCACATAAGTGAGATTCTTTCTTTTCATACCTAATATAATATTTCCTCACTTCCGTTCTCTGACCCGCCTTGGGCCTTAAAAGTTCAGAACCACCTCTTACCTAAACTCAACTCCTTTCCATTTAAACAAACAAGACCACAGGTTATGTAAGAACTTGCTGTTTTTGCTGCTAAACTCAAAGACTAAAGACTGAACTCTGCTGCCTTCCTCAGATAAACTTCCTTTTCTGCGTCATCTTTCCTCGTTGCATAATCAAAGCACTCCTTTATATTCTAATGGTAAAGGAACAACAGGTTGTTGGTATTCCAAGCACAAAAGGAACCAGTAAGGATTTTTGGGGGAATTTTTCTACTAGATCTGTGCCCATAGTAACCAGACATTTCGCTACACATGCTTGGAGAGACTAGTGTCAGCCCTCGTTAAATATTTAACTTTCGCATCTGAAGTCGAGCTCTCCAGTTAGACTATAACAGATAGATTATATAAATAGATGTGTTGGTAACACGCTGGTATTCAGCAGTTAAGGAGAGACTCAGAGAATATTCTTTAACTTTGGGCTTACAGGCTGGAAGGGTTACTTTTACTTGGAGTTGTCCCAAAGTCAGATTTGGGACAGCACTGAAGAAAAATGTTTAGGAAAGCAAGATGTGTAGCTTTAGCTTTGAGGAGTAACATTTTTTGATGGCAAAATATTAACTTCATGTGGCCATTCTCCCATTGTGGAATGTTTTTATTACAAATATCCCGGATTACTTTTAATTAATAGACCGTTATCGTAAAGCAGAATATAAACAATCGAAGATTGGACTTAAAATATGGCTTCAGGACCACCATAAGTATGGAGTTGCCGCTTTTTCATATTTATCTAATAATCAGTCCACATTATGTTTCCTATTTGTAATTTGTTGCTCTCTGTGTCCATAAAAAGTCAGCGGATTAATTTTGGACAATCTAAACTCTAAATTCTAACTGTGTGTAAAATGTCTATATTAGCAAAAGTTACATATGCGCTGTTTGGAGATATACACAACTGGGTGCACAGGCGGGTCTCAAGGGGTTAAAAAGTGAGGATTAGTGCCGTCAATTCCATTGGATTCAGTTTATTTACACATATAGTGCCAATTCACAACACGTGTCATCTGAAGGCACTTTACAGTTCACCAGACCATACAGTCAAATTGTTTCTTAAGCATGCTTGTATTGACAGCGGAGAGAAAAAGCTCCTTTAACAGGAAGAAACCTTCATCAGAACCAGGCTCGGTGTGAGCAGCCATCTGCTGAGGCCGACTGGGCTTCAAGGAGACAGAAAAAGAGATACAAAAAGGTAACTGTAAAAGGCGGCCCCGTCCAGGAAACACAGGCAGATGAGCTC
>NW_015151139.1:154803-167598 GCF_000732505.1 Cyprinodon variegatus
AGCAGAGAGAGCAGAACGTTTGAGATGAAATTAACAGATTCTGCAGAGTGGGAGAATAGAGATAGAATGAAGCAGGAAGGATGAAAAAGGGGTCCCTATGTCCTCCAGAAGTCTAAACCTATAGCAGCATAACTACAGAGATAGATCAGGATAACCTGAGCCAATCTAACTATAAGCTTTATCAAAAGACTGCCTCACGGCCTAAAACTGGTAGTTGGTTCCAGATCACCATAAGAAAATTTGCTTGGCAATATATTGTCCCAGAAAGTATTGAGATAAATAATAATATATTCCTTGGGTTCAAATCTAGGGTGTCCACAGGGTTGTAGAAGGTATTGCATGAAATCAGCAAAAAGTATTTAAAGGTAATAAATGTGATCTTAAGAAATACTTTTATTTTAAATGTCTACCTAACTGAACTTTTTTTTCCCTCTATTTGTCTTAAATACCTCCTAAATATCTCCTGAAAAATACAGGGATTAAGCTTACCTACATTATATATATTTTTTTCTGTCTGAGAAGGACCTCAGACAGCAGTGACATCACACAGACATCAGTCAGTGTGCTTAAGTGCTCAAACTGTGGTCAAGCCTTAACAAAAAAAAAAAAAAACTGACTGTCAGTTTATGCTCCAACCATAGATCTTATATGCTCTGAACTAACAACCCCCCCACCTACCTCATGCTGACATGTGTCCTCGGACGTCAGAGCGCCGTGTCTCACTGCGTTGATCGGTGTGCCAGAAACGAGTATTTATACCAAACTGCATTAAACATGCTGCTCACAGCTGGCAGTCAGAATCACCTGCAGCGTCTTTGCTGCTCTCTCGCCCTCACTGACAGGTGTGCAGTGCGTAAAGAAATGGAGCAAGTGGTCCAACTGCAACTTCTTTCTTATGTTTTTGAAGGCAAACTCATACAATGCCACGAAAATGTTGAAAATTGGCAGTTGTCTAGAAATGTTGAAATATGTACGCTGAACTAAGGATCCCAAGGTGTGTGTGAAGCTCCCAGTCTGCTCACATGTGGGACAGACTTAAATACTAGTGGTTAAAACACTAAAATAGTCAGTTCTGCACAACTACGGCTAGTTTCAGTTCTAGCACCCTAAGAAAGCCAAAACTGACATCATTAAATTATTGCTTTATGTTTTTTATAAAGAATAATTTCAGAATTTGGTTAAAAACTACCGTAAGCTAAGCTGTGAAAAGAAAAATCTATTCAATGCCAATCCAGAAATTAGGAATTTCTCTTTTTGTTAAATGAATGAATCCCTTTAGCTGCACATTTCTGCAAACCTGTTCTGTTTTGCTTTTTCCTCACTAATTTATTAAGATGGAACTAAAGAAAGTCTATAAAACAGCTTTGGTCATAGGTTAGTTTTAAATAACAATTGTTTCAGTGGATCAGCGTTTTCTTATTTTTTATAAGAAAGACAAAAAAAGGAGAAAATTATCCTTTAATTCAAATAACAATACTTGGTATAAAATTACCACACTGTAAATTAGTGGTTTTCAAAGCTTTTTGATGTCATATAAAAATCAGAACTGTATTAAAAAGGTATTAAATTTAACATTCTTGTATAAACTGGCTTGCTACTTCTCACAAGATCCTCATGCGACACTAATAATTCAATAATTGAACTTTATTGATCTAACCCATCCCTTTGGGGAGCAGTGGGCTGCCACTGTGCAGCGCCCGGGGAGCAGTGTAGGGTTAAGGTTTCTTACTCAGGGACCCAGAGTGTCAGTCTTTTGGAATTCAAACCCAGAACCTCTGGGACCTAAGCCCAACGCTCTAACCACTAGGCCACCTCTCCCCTAAGGGGAAGGGTGAGTGGAGAACGATTGAATCCATTTGTTTTCCGGACTTTATAGTTAAAGAAAAGGGAGTCGCAAAGAAAACAATCATACAAGCAAAGAGAATGTAAGCCGTTGAGCTCAGTTAAATTTATCATGTAAATTTAATAGATTTTTTCTTCATTGTGAAAGGCCCAGTGCAGATCAGATGCAGCAATAATTTGATAGACCTAAAGCAAATATGAACCTTTACACAAACAATAACTGCTTTATGCAGTGTGTACAAAGTATTAAAGATAATTTGTGTTGCATGTTTTTTGCCTGACTTCATGTGCTATATATGTTGAATAGTTGGGTCCCTTCGAGGCTGCTCCAGGAGTACAAACAGTGCTCATCAAAACAGCATGGCTGTTTGAGGCTTGTTCTTCTCCCTTATTATTGTTTGCTCACGTCACAGAAATAGTCACATGTAGAAGTGTCACACTGTACAGTAAGCAAAACACAAAACAAATTGACTTAAATGTTCAGATGACAGAACAAAGGGTGTGTATTCTGTTATGTAAAGCTGCACTTCCTGTAAACACAGCATTTTCCATCTAAATGGATTAAACTGTACCTCCTTTAAAACATTATTTGCTGATTTCTTTTCTTATTGTCTTAAACAAAAAAACATGAAGTTACAGAAAGAAAACCAGTTTCTTATAAATTAAAGTAGATGGTATTGTGGGTTCACTTTGAAAATTTACAAAAAAAGAATGCTTTGCAGTGGGCCTTGATAGATTTTTACAATCCATATAGGAAGGACAGACAAGAAGTTGGACAAACTGTATTATTTCAAAACCTAAGACAATTCAAAAACTGTTGCTTGTTTAATCAATCGTCCACATTTTTCCCAATAAAGTTTAGTCAAACAAATAAAAAAAAATTAGTCAAGCATAAAAAATGAATAGTTGGTTACTAAAATTATAATTTGCTTGCAGTCTAATGCTGCGTTCACACCAAAAGCAGCAGAGGCAGCAAAAATGCATCTGCTGCTTCATTTTTGATGCTTGTACAAGTTTAGTTGTGGTGGAATAGGGGGTCTGATGCGCGTTGGGCAGAGCTACCCTATCCTTTCTTTGCCTGGCAGCTATATTTGCTGTAATCAGTGGGATTTAAGTAGTTTTAATATGTTTTTAAGTGGGAAAATCCACCTGAAAACTTAATCATTGCAGTCAGTTGATCCAGATTACCATCCTGCCTTCAAATATTATTTTTGTCGTAGCCGCTCAGACCCCCACATACCTGCGGTGCGCAGTCAGTAGGAATCCCATTTAACAGCAGGCTCTGGCCCGGTCGCCTCCTCGCCGTTTGCCGCGGCGGCTGGAAAGCGTTTTGTATGTAATTCAAACTGCAGGCACCAGGATAATAAAAGTGAACATATTTTGCTGTCAGGTTTCAGCATTTTAAGTTAATTTAGGTGTTAATAAACTGTTTCAGGGGAGTGATCATAGTGATCTGTATCATCAGTGCTGTGTCTGTCTCCCTGCCAGCTCCCAGATCAGCTTCTCTGATTAGTTGATGCGGCGCATCGAGCAGCAAAAGTTCAATTTTTCCATCTCGAGCAGCAGCTGCGTTTGCGGCGCTTCTCACGTGTCAGATGCTCAAACGCTTCTGACGCGCTGCTCCTGCTGCTCGAAACGCGCTGCAGGACCTTTTGCTGCGCCTTGATGCGCGTCAACCATTGACTTTGCATGTAAACTAGCTTCTCCTGCTGCCTCTGCTGCTTTAGGTGTGAACGCAGCATATGTAGCTAAGCTTAAAGGGGACCTTTTATGTAAAATTCAGTTTGTGCACATTTTTAGGTTCCATTTGGGTCTCTGCTTTTAGAAACAGTCAAAGTAGAAAAAAAAAAAATCAAATTTTTTTTATAGTTTTTTTTTTTAAAGTAAATAAAGTATTTTCTGAGCTATAGAGCGCACCTCACTATAAGTCACGCCCACAAATGTTTTTGAAAAAACTGGAAACTTGCATAATGTAAGCCACCCCAACTATGAGCCGCTGATACCTACTGAACTGTCTGCCATCAAACCTGTAGGGGGAGCTCTACATAAAGCCCCTGAAGTAGGGACGAAGAAGAATGCTAGCTACCATTAGCTTGTTGGCTCTTACAGCTGTAAGAGCTTCTACTAAAAGCAGGGGCTTCGTCTGCTCTTTATTTCAGCTTTGCTGGAGTTGAGCACAGTCTCTTCTTTGGTTCGGCAGCTTTAATGCGGCAAATAAATGTCCAAATGTGAATTTGGGACATTTGTTCTCCGTCGTGCCTGCTGCTAGCACATTCTTGTGCTAAATGAAAATTTGCCCCTTATTCTTTCCTTTCTCAACTTTTAACTTTCACCTCTGGCGGTTAGGAATAATCCACAGAAAAGCTGCACCTTCTTATAAGCCGCATGTTCCAAAGCGTGGGGAATAAGTTGTGGCTTAAAGTCCGGAAAATAGGGTAAATGTTTTGTTGGTGTCTGGAAAGTGAGACAGTTTAAAACCTCCCTAATTATCACATTGATTGGGAAACACTTCCACTCATCTACACTGGAAAAATTATCTGGAAATAAGTAAATATTTCTCATATTAACTGCATTTCCCCTTAATTTGAGTAGGTAAATGAGATGATTTGCCAATGGAATGAGTATTTCTACTCTTAAAATTGTGTTTTCTTATTTTACATGTAAATTGTCTTGTTCCATTGGCAAAATGTCTCTTTTACCTTCTCAATTCAAGACCAAATGCACTTATTTTAAGCAAAAAAATGACCTAACTAGATTTTGATTTTTTTTTTTTAGTGTAGCAAGCCCACTCTTTACCTAGCTAAACAAGGCAAGTAAAACTGTAACTATATAACAGATTACTATTTTTTTTTTCTAGTCCATTTTCTCCCGCTTATTCCTTGTTAGGGTCGCCGTGAGTCTGGTGCCTAACTCCAGCTGTCTATGGGTGAGAGGCGGGGTACACCTTGGACAGGTTGTCAGTTTGTGGCAGGGCAACACAGAGCGATACAACCATGCACACTCACACTGATGGACAATTTAGAGATGCCAATTAACCTACCAGTCCTATATATGTTTATATGGGGTTATATGTTTACAGTATTTGAATTTTTTTCATGAGGATACGTTTCATCCATTACGCTTATCCGTAAATTTGAAAGTGACACTAAGAGGGATGTGAAATGCTTTAAAAACAAAATCAAAACTGCAACTTTCAAAATTTTTGACATGTGCTTGAAAACCAACCAATGGTCTCTCTTGAAAGCTTGACTGGAAAAAACAGGAGTGATTCCGTTAATAAGGAGTTACTTTTGTTACTTAAGAGTTACTTTTGTACAAAGAACTTTAGTGCTCAAGGTTCTGTTGAATTTTATGTAAGGTTAGCTTCGTTTAACTGTTTTGGCTAATCTTGGTATACTTTTCCATTTCTACCCCCTTGTTTGGCCCATATAATTATATTTTAAAAGTTCCTACGAGTCACTGTTACTTTTAACTTCTATGGGATTAATAAAGTATTTTTTAATTGAAATCTCATCTCTTCCCGCCGTTTCCTTTTTTCCCCCCTTTCTTGGGTTTTGGTGTTTTTTTTCTACACCTTTGTGATTTGTCAATTCAAAGCAACCTCTCCTTGGCCTCAATTTAGTTAAATACCTTGTGTGATGGTGGGTAATTTGGTTATTTTACGTTCCCTCTTGTTCATCAGTAGAAGGAATTTGAGCTCAGCTTCATAGAAATGTGACTCTCCAGATCTGTTATCCTCCTACAGTGAGTAGAAGCTTGGCAGCAGTAAATTAGTAGAACTGAGCACCCGCATTTTGATTTGACATGTTTTTAGGCTGGCATCCTCCACCTTCTCTCAGATAATGCTGGATATAAAGAAAAATTGAATTAACTTTACTTCCATTGTAAGGATAATGCAGTGCAACAAAGGGTTACACTGATTTTTTAAAATAATTTTTAGGGGTATTTATTCATGTTTCTCTCTGAGATCCAGAACAATAGGGAGGATTGGACACCACCCCCTTCAACAGATTTAGCGGCTGATGGGCTGGCTTCATGTATGCTAACCTCTACAATTGGATAAAAACAACCAACCGGAGTGGAGGCCTGGGTTGGAAGAACTGATCTCTATAATTGTAGCTTTCAGTCGAGGCAGTAGTTCAATGTTGCTCTAATAATGTTGCAGGCGGAGGCACTGAATGTAGACTGTAGTCCCCAGAGACTACGGAAATTACAGCACGACTCATAATTGAACTCCACTTTCACTACTGCTGCACACTCATTTAGGATATTTTATTTTCCACTGCTTCTTAAAAGTAAAATACAAAACCTAAAAATTCCTAACCAGTTGTCAATTGTATGCTCCAGTTTGGGCTAAATGATTAGCCGGGCTTTACAGAACATTTAGTATGACCACAGTTTATTTCATTTATCGATATAAAAGACCAAAAATAATTGGTGAAATAAAAAAAAAGCAAAATGTTCAAGTTGGGCATCTCAACTCTGTTGAACTTATCTATCATAGATCAGTAGAAACATCCCCACAGTATGATACCTTTAAGCATAATCAACCTGTCCTAATGTTTTAACTCAGAAATATATGGGCCTGCATCTAAAATCTGATTCAAGCCTGCTGATAGAAACTCTGCCCTTCTGTTGAAAGTTTATGTAACCCACTGGTTAATGAAAGATGGTCAGTTGTTCTCATATTTATTTATGTTTACTATTGTTCTGTGTGTGTAATATCACTAGATCAAACCTTTTCTTATGTTCAACCCTTCAAAATAACCAATGTTTTATCTGGTCCGTATTGTTGTCAGTCAATTTCCAAAGCTTAGATATATTATTGATGTATCAGAAAAGAAAAATTTATATAGTCTTTAGTGTAATTATTTGATTTCATTGATTTCTCTTAATACCTGATTTGTGACCGTTTTATTTTGCTGTAGTTTCTTTAGAAAGCTTATGTTGATGGGTCCACTCCTTCCACCTCATGTTTACCTCTCCTGCTTTGCGCTCCTCTGGGAGCTTGTGCCAATTTGCCAAACTTAATAAAATACATTGAACTGCAGCTTTGCCAGAATGCATTGCATTTTTTTCCAAGCCATTGCAGTTCCTCCATCACCTAATGCCACCTTAAATAGAATTAAATAAAAAATGCCCCTAGCTGACCAGCCTTAGAGACAGGAAAGCCCTTTCTGTGTTTGAATTCTACAAATGGCCGCCAGTTTGGAGCTCATTTGTTCCTTTTTAATAAAAGATGATTTGCTCTGGCGGTTGGCGCATGGTTGTAGTGGCCAAGCTGTGCTGTTATTAGAGAGATTACATGGCTGGCAGTAGCATGCAGCGTGCAGGCTGTTGCATCTGTGTCAGGAGGCCCATAAAGCCAATCTGTCAGTATGCCGTGTCCCTGCCAGAGAGAAGTCTAAAGAGCTGCGCTACAGAGTCCCATCAGCAGCACTCTGTCAGCAAACACCACACCTAACACCCCAAATATGCCACTTACACTTCTACAAAACTATATATGGAAGACAGTTGAAATGGCATAATAATGTCTGTATTAGAGGACAAAGGATGAAATCTCCATCACCTAAAACTTTGTGGACACAGCTTGATGGATAGTACGAGGATTTAGTGAGAAATATTGAGATGCAGAGTACATGGTTACTGTAGGTGTGAGCACAGATGGTGTTCATGTTTCTGTTAACATCTCCGGCAATGCAGTGTTAAAATTCCCCCACAGCACTAACAAGCTTTATGTTAAATACCCGAATCCTTTCTCTCTGCTTTTCAAGGCAACTCCAAAGGGAAACGGCAGAAGAAGATTTTCTGCAGGACGCAGAACTACCTGAACCAGTATGCTGCAGATGGCCTTCGCACTCTCTGCATTGCAAAGAAGGTAAGCAATAGATGGCGTCTCTGTTTGTAGTCCATCACAGATGACTGCATGGACCAACCCTTTACAAATGGGACATGCTTCATGACTCAGCTGCAATCTGCGCCTCATTCCCAGGCTGCTAATTTATGCTCTCGCAGGCTTGGCTCGATATATCCTTGCTTGTGCACAGCCCGTCACCAAAGCCAAGTGATAAAACACCTTGTCAAGGTCTCACATTCTGCTGTGCAAGAGTTAGAGCAGCAAACTCCCCCCCCCCCCCAAAATGAGAAGCTGTGATTCTTTAAACTGTGTGTATTTGATTGTAAACTCTGGTGATTTCTGTGTCAGGTTTTGAGCAAAGAGGAATACGCCCGCTGGCTGCAGCGCCACCTAGAGGCTGAGACAGCCATTCAGGGAAGAGAGGAGCTTCTCTTTGAGTCGGCTTTGAGGCTGGAGACAAACCTTCACCTTTTAGGTAGGTGTCAGTTTGCTTAATATTTCTTTCTTTTTCCTTTTTAGTTTTTTTTTCCTATACTTTCTTCCATATATGCTCTTCCCTTCCTTGTGGTTTTTGTGGTTCCTTCTTAATTTGTATTTTATTTTAAGAACTAACAAGTCTTGAAAGCTGAGTCTAAAAACAAGTGACAGATTATTAATATTATAAAATGTGCAGGAACCCCGTACACTGTTGCAGATGCTGATATGGATGCGTGCTTCTGTCCACAGGAGCGACTGGCATTGAGGACCGGCTGCAGGACGGCGTCCCCGAGACAATAGCTTCCTTGCGGAAAGCCGGCCTGCAGATCTGGGTGTTGACGGGTGACAAACAGGAAACGGCCGTCAACATTGCCTACGCCTGCAAACTGCTTGACCCTGACGAGGAGATGCTGACGCTGAATGCTGACTCCCAGGTGAGGAAGGATCAGAATGAACCTTTTTAGATAATAATAAGTTCTCCATCACAGCTTGGCTGTGATGTGACATCCATTCATGAGAAGCCATGAAGGCATCTGAAGGTCTCCCCACTTGTAGCTGTGTACTGATGATTAATTTATTGGAAAGAAACAAAATCTGACAAACATTATGACCACCCTCAAGATATGCTGGTGAAGATTCTCAGTCGTCCAGGTCATAGTCATTCCAAAAAAAGAAAATTAAAAACAATCAACTGTACTTTGTTTCCAAGTTTTAAGACGTTTCACTTCCCATCCAGGAAGTTTTTTTCTATTCAAAATGTCAGGAACAGTGTTGTGTTTTGAGGTTTTATACAGTCGCCCAGCAAAACCTTGTTTTTGTTTTAATAACATGCAAACGTTTTTTGTTTTTTTTCTTAATCAATACAGCATCTCGATTGTTGCAGAATAAAAGTATTATTTTTACTTCTGGTTAATGATGTCAACATCAACGCCAAAGCATTCTGCTCCAGTGGGGATAACTGGTCGAAGTCACGTGAACTGGAGCTCAGACGTCAACAGAGCTTAGTGTCTCTGTGATGGATCTGAGAAATGCCCTCTTAGCGTTACATTTCCAGGATTCCAAATAAAAACAAAAAAAAGAAGAAAATCAAGCTTTTAAAAGTTGGTGCCGACTTAAGGAGTCAAACACTAACCTTTGCTTAGCATTAGCTCAGGAGGAGTAAAATATGCAACTATCACTTTTAAGTTAAATGAATGAATGAATAGGAATTTATTTCAGACATTTTCAGATAGACAATTTGACAAACAACAATAAATTAATCAACCAAATACACACAAAAAAGACTAGTTAACATCAAACGTAACCAACTTCCAAACTAACTAAATTACCTGAACATCAATAGAAACAAAACCCTCCACCAAATAAACCTGTTGGTATATACAGCAGACAGAAGTTATTAATTGATTAATTTAAATTGTCTGAAAAGGGGTATAAAGAAGTAAACTTATTATTCATTTTGAGCGACAGTGGCGTTGGATGTAGGAGTTTGCCCTGAAATCGAAGGGTTGACGGTTCAAGCCCTGACTCCGACTTTCAGTGTCGTTGTGTCCTTGAGCAAGACACTTCACCTGCATTGTCTACTGATGGTGGTCAGAGGGCCCGGTGGCGCCAGTGTACGGCAGCCCCGCTTCTGTCAGTGAGCCCCAGGGCAGCTGTGGCTACAATGTAGCTTGGCACCATCCGTGTGTGCGTGAATGGGTGAATGAATGTAGTGTAAAGCGCTTTGGTCAAGTCTCCTGACTTGAATAAAGGTGCTATATAAGTACATGACATTTACCATTCATATCCCCTAACCCTCTAATTGCATATAAATTAACTTAAAGTAGAGTAACCTTCCTGTTACTCAAAAAGTATGTTTTTTTTTTTATTATTTTATTTTAATAAAACATTTGTTGTAAATGGGACCACAAGTGCACTGGGACACAGCAAATATTTGAACTTTTTAATTATTAGGGATCTCCTGATCCAGTATTAGTATCGGATATCTGATATTAGCCAAAATACTAATGTCGGATTATATCATCCGGCATCTAAAATCTCCAATATTGTTCTCATACCTGTTGTTCTTTATTTTAGTAAAATCACTTGTTCTAGACTTTTCTAACATTCTACAGTGCAAAATAGGTAATAATATGATTCAATTGTATCAGTCAATTCTCAAAGCTGCAATATCGGTATCGTGCTGGAAATCTAAAAAGTTATGATGAGACACCCCTATTAAACATGTAATCATAAAGCAGGTGTTTTTGAAGAAAGCGACTCGTATCCCGACCAGAATATCAGGTCAACAAGCTTTTTATGTTTTGAGATCTAAAGAAACTTAAAAGTCCATGTAAAAAAGCAGAGTGTGTTTGTTTCATTCAACATTATTGTGAGTTTAGTTTATTGCTGAACAAGCAAATGTTAAAGTATTCTCAAATTTGTTTGTCTTTGTGGTTTATGAAATAAAGGAATGTTTTCGGGCTCTGATTAACTCAGCTATTTCAACCTACAAAGCCTTGACGGAAACATTGATGTATAGGCCATGTATAGGGACTTTCTGTCCACAGTCCAAAAGCGTATTTTATTTATTTAGTAGGTAGATCTATGCAGCTGAAAAAGGCTGCTGCAATCAGGGACTGGATTAACCACAGATGGATGTCCATGGTCTGTAACAGTGGTGAGTTGCTGGTATCACACCAGCATCGCTTCACCTCTGATTGCTTGCCTTATTCCCAGAATAAATCCTGGCATGATGAGATTTATGCAGTGATACTAGAGAACCTGATGGGGTTGCCTTCCATTTTTCCCGTGGTTCTTTTACAATGCTTGTTGTTCATCATTTCCCAAGTTAGTTTAGGTAAACAGGACTGTCTCTCCCCAGACATAACAAACCTGATAAACTGTTTATCTGACACCTTTAAGCTAGAAGAAGCAGTAGCTTTATTAACCGGGAGCGATTCGGGCTGAACGGCCTATCTTTAGCTCCCCTTGTGGATCAATAACTGTGGATCCTGTCAAGGATTCAGGTTGGTTATTGCCTTGGACCAACTTGGATGGAAACAGACTTCTAACAGGTGCTGTGATGAAGAGGGAATCAATCTTATTCACAGGATATTTATGCCGAAGTTCAAATCAATAAAAGCTTCAGGTTGATGTAGATGCATTGGGCTTTGTTTTCTCTGAACGTCACCTGCTGTGAATTACGGTGGTCAGTGTCTCAGTGGTGACTTCTAACCGTCTCTGTGCCTCTGTGTGATCCAGGAGGCGTGCGCTGTGTTACTGGAGGAAAGTTTACATTACATCCAGGCCAAATTCCTCTGCAGCTCCGGAGACCAGTCCACCAAGACCTTCAACAGTAACCTAGAACCCTTTGAGATCTATCCCTCCCTCTCCACCTCCTCCTCCCACGCTGCTCACTTCTTGGTGCACCGCCTGGGCTTGGTCATCGATGGGCGGACCTTGGCCTACGCTCTGGATAAGAGCTTGGAGGATAAGTTTCTGGCGGTGGCGCGTAGCTGCCGCTCGGTTCTGTGCTGCCGGTCCACTCCACTGCAGAAGAGCATGCTGGTTAAACTGGTGCGGAACAAGCTGAAAGTCATGACCCTGGCCATAGGTGAGACCCAAGTGAACCATGCAGTTTAATTTAAAGGTTATTTCAAGTTTTGTTTGCAATTTAAATTCAGAATGGAAAAAAAATGTTGAGACTGTTACTGGAGTTTCTTTAACACGGCTCCTACGCAGTTTGGAAAAGTGATTGGAATTCAGTTTTTACTCCTTATCCAACTGTCTGAAAGTTGTATCTCTCTATCCACCCACCAATCTGTCCACCCATCCAACCGTATCTCCTATAAATAGATCCTTCTATCTAGCCAGATTCCCATTCCTTTGCCATCTATTCAATCATTCATCATCTAACCATCAAATAGTCCATCCACCCACTCTCTTTATTCTAGCTCTAGTTATTCACCCACTAATTCTCCTCAAAGCTGTAGTTTTCTTCAGGTTTCAGATCAACTCCCTGAGAGCTTTAGAATCACCTTTATTTGTTTATTTTGGGAATCTTTCTATTTATACTTTTTAAGTTGTCTGGAAAATCACCAAAAATTATGAAAAAATAAAACCTGCTCAAAGGCAGTGGAAGTTGTGCCTTTTAATATTTGATATTTAAACTGTCACCAACTTTACACGACATAAAAAGTAAAACCAGACATGTTGGATCTAATTACAAACATAGAAAACAGCAATAGCTATAAAGATCAGAACTGGTCAGAAGAATTGTGTAATATAAAAAATATACCCTATTTTCACGACCATAAGGCGCCGACGGAATACGTTCGCTTTTATTACCGGTATCCTGGTGCCTGCAGTTTAGATTATTTAGATGAAAAGCACCTGCCAGCCGCTGCAGTGAACCCGGAGCCGACCCGGCCCAGAGGCTGCTGTTGAAGGGATTCCTACTGTCGGTGCACCGCTGGTATGTCGGGGTCTGAGCGCCTCCGACAGAAATAGTATAGGCAGGATGATAATCTGGCTGAACTGACTGCAAAAATTAAGTTTTCAGGTGGACTTTTTCACTTAAAAACATATTAAAACTACTTTATTCCCACTGATCACAGCAAATATAGCTGCAGGATTTA
>NW_015151139.1:167966-185527 GCF_000732505.1 Cyprinodon variegatus
TGCTGTGTCCGGTTCACACCAATGTTAAGCGGTTGAATAACTGCAAGCACAGCGTTCATTTGATTCACCATGTTTTTCACATCAGCTGTGAGATGGGCACGCATGGAGTTGCATATTAACAGCGATGGTGATGAGTGGAAAAGAAAACAGCTGGTCTCCTTACATTCAGCCACTCTTTCATCATCTCCTCAGTGAGGTGGTCTCAAAAGTCCGCAGTAACAACACATATAGGGCGCACCGCACCATAGGGCGCACCGCACCATAGGGCGCACCGCACATTTTGAGGGGAAAAAAAGACGTTTATATGCGCCTTATAGTCGTGAAATTACGGTAATATAAATATAAAAAAAAAATGTTTTATTGTGTGATAATATATATATGTATATCCAAATTAAACTGCCATTTTCATACTAAGTATACAAAATTAATTGGTTTTGATATCAAATCCGTCTGATTAATAAAAGGCTGCCTTCACACTGCAGGCCTTAATGCTAAATTCTGATTTTTTTTTTGTGTAAAATCCGATTTTTTATTATTTTTTTTTTATTATTATTTTTGCATTGCCTTCACACTTCCAAGTATTTGCGACTTGTATGTAATCTCCTGCATGAATTGCAGTCATACAACCTAAGTGTCCCGCATGCGCAGTAGAGAACGCAATAAAATCACAAGCAAGCCTGCTCTTTGTTTAGGGAAGTAAACATGGACGGTAGCGCTGGAGCTCGTCTAGCAATCTTTCCCAACCTTAAAAACTCAATCTTTTCAAGATGGTTTCAAAAAAAAAAAAAAAGACTGCTCTTTGCATTATCATCCGCCATGGTTGTTTTTTTTTTTTTCCCACTTCTGCATAGCAAGACACAGAATAGTGACCTTTGTTGTGTATTAATGATGTTTAGGTTGGATAAATGTGACCTGAACGTTCACACACAAGCAGTGGTGTCAAAAGTACACACATTTGTTACTTAAGTGGAAGTATAGATACTGCACTATCTATAACACTCTGGTAAAAGTTGAAGTATCAGCTTGACCTCTTTAATCAAGTAAAAGTGAAAAAGTATGTGCTCCAAAAACTACTTAAAGTATAAAAGTATAAAGTAAGCTTTAAAAAAAAAAACAGCCAGATGCCACTATATGGATTGAAAGCTAAATTTTTTGACTTTTGGAAAAATTGTTTGAGACCTCCTGCTTTTTTTCTGATGATTTCCTTTAGCTAACCAATGAGTGTTTGCGTTATATGACTCATCCAATCACACTAGTTTTCACTAGATGTGGGTGGCGCCAATGATCTGCATTGGATGGCGCACATGACGTGAAATAAATATTTATAAACATTAAACCGAACCAAAGAGTAACGAGTAAGGTTTTTTTTTTAAATGTAAGGAATGATATGTACAGATACTTGAGTGAAAATGTAATGAGAAGAAGTCAGGAGAAAAATAAGTAATGGAGTAAAGTATAGATCCCTAAAAAGTGTACTTTTCAGTAACAAAGTTCAGTTCAGTAACAAAGTATTTGTACTTGACACCTTTGCACACAAGTCGCATTTGAAAAGATCAGATTCGTATCGGATTCAGGACCACATAACCTAGTGGCCTGGGTTGCACTGGAAAAAATTGGATCTGTGTTATTCAGACAGCCATGAAAAGATCAGATACAAGTCGCATATGAGCAGAAACATCAGATTTGGGTCACTTCAGGCTGCTGTGTGAACGTAGCCTTAGAAACCTGAAATAAACTTCTAACTTTTTTTTTCTGCCTGTAAAGAAGCTGGAAGCCATATTTTTAAAAATCTACTCTGATGCCTTACCTTAGTGCGAGTTTGTTGATTAGAAAAGTATTTTGAATATTTGTAAGACTGTAATTTCAAATGAAAGGCCTACAGGAATCAATATTTGGTTGGCTGTAAAATCTCAGATCCTCCATTTGATAGTCAGCTTGCCAACAGTCAGATGAATTATCTCAGTCCTTTATGCAGATGCGTAAAGATGGATTTTAATGACAAAGTTGCCAAAATTAAAGGAATAGCACTGGAGGATACAGTGGAGATGGAAAAGTGATGATAAAAAAAACAAATGTTAATCATAATTTGTATCATTGCATTAATAAAAATGATGCTACAAATGAATTATTTCCAAATGTCCTTGACTCCTACTCAGAATAGTTGTCACCTCTATAACTGGATGGATCCAGGTTCTTAATTCTTGCTGGAAGGGCTTTGATTGGACAGACTGGCATCTTGCTCTGATTGTTAATGATGTTCCTCTTTTCTAGAGAACAACTAATATTGGCATTTTAAGCCAGATAATTTGGACATTAGTCTAACCATCCCCCGATGTGTGCTGCTGATATTTTGGGACTGATTCTTAGAATCTATATAGCTTTTTTCCCTTGTTTAGATGTTAAAAATTAGACAATAACAAATAAAACATTAACAATGGATGGCAGATGGAGGGAGCAGCATTGAATATCCTCACATGAACTCAAAGCAAGGCTCCTTAATGCAGTGATGAATCTATGCAATTGAACGTAGAAGCTAAACCAAGGTAAAAAAAAATACTAACGATGGCCTAAAGCAGTGGTCTATCTCTACTCTGTTCCTCATAGTAATCTGTTATAAAAATCACTTTTGTTTATTTTGAAGTTTCTTCACTGTTGTCATGCTTCTTTATGAAGCTTTAGCCTGATAATATATATTTTTAAAAACCAAGAAGATATAAGAAAAGACCTCTTAAGGAATAAGAAGCAGCAGCATCATGCAGTTTATTTACTATATAAACACGAATTGCCTTTTTCAGATATACAAACATGCAATAAATGACTGTTTGCTTAGTTATTTGTTTTCCAATACCAAGAAGAGCTTGTTAGGTCACCTCTGGTTCTGCTTTTCAACACGAGAACACAAAAGAAACTGATATTCAGCACTAGACTGCAAAAAAGGAGCGCCATCATTAATCTAATCTATTGTTTGACGAGGTCTATCTTTCTTTGTAAGCTTGACCATCTTATGTGATGACACAACATTTTAATGCCTCCAGGCTCTCAGCATCTCCCATCTGACTAATTATCATTTCTGCATCTTTCTTGCTCTGAGGGACTGTTTTGTGTCTTTCCCCCTACCTCATTAATCACAGGTGACGGAGCTAATGATGTCAGCATGATCCAGGTAGCGGACGTCGGCGTGGGGATATCTGGGCAGGAGGGCATGCAGGTAAGGGTGAACTCAGTAAGCAGCAGATGGAGATCCTGGGATAGAGACATGAATGTGGAGGAAAATATTTTTCTTTCTATATTTTATTCGTTTTTTTTGTTGTTGTTGTTTTTGTTGTGTTTTCCCAAGTTAAGTTAAGGTTAAGTCAAAGGGCTATAAATAGATCGGCTTATGTTGTGCCGAGTCAGGAGACTGAGCAGAGAGAAGCAGCACAGTTTGAGCTCTTCTGTGTCCGTTTCACATATAAGGTCTCTGAATATCTTTGGAATCTGCTATAAATCTGTGGATCAAGGGTGTAACTTTCTGATTAAAGTGGGTGGGGACACTCGGGTGGTAGGTGATGGGCCTACAGTTACTCAACCCGAACACTTTCATAACGATTAACTGCCGATTCCAATGCCAAAATCGATATATCATGCTTCCCTAGAAATACAATTTCAATTCAATCATCCAGAAAAAATATGGATATGCTGCATTTTAAATATAGCATAGCATATTTATTTCTTGTAAACTTTCTGGTAAACTTGGAGATATATTTTATTGCATGTTGAATATCTCAGTAAATCTGTTCTACCTTTAAATCTGCAGCTCTTCCTATTTCTCTTTTTAAAAAGATTTATGAACCTCTTTACTAATATGATGATGCCAGAAACTACATTTCAAGATATGTAGAAGCTCTGCAGCCCGATTCCATCTGTACAACAAGAAAACTTGTTAATTTTAAACCTGTAACTGGGAGTCATGGTGCTCTGAGAAGCCAAGATTTTTTAACTAATAAAGAAGAACAAACTATGTTTTCTCAACCTTCTTGCATTATAATACTAACTTGTATAAATTTACAATCTGTTGCCATTTTTAACTGAAAAAATTCTGCATATCTAACAAACTGATTTTTCAGTGGTATGATCTCTAATTATTTTAACCAAACAGTCTATCTTTTACCTAAACATCGAAGTAGATCTCTCAAAGCAATAGATCCACCGACTGAAAAACGCTCTCAGCACAGATAGCTGCACCCAACCTCTGTTACCTTTGGTTAAAGAAAATGAGCGGAAAGGGGGAAAAAAAGCAGAGATTATTGTCAGTGACATGTCCACAGAAGTCCTTCATAAAGTTATGCCTGTGCTGTGGATATGTCCTTCCTGTCTGGTTTTGTAAAATATCCAGTTTCAGATGAGTTGGCCAATGGAGATTCCCAGATAACTTCCTGCAGAGATCTCAGCCTCAGGCTGCTTCATACTGAGCTTTTTTCCTGTTCTGAATGTGTGTAATTGCTAATACCTACACACAAATGTAAATATATTCACAAATGTGTTGATTTAACAAAAGGACTGTAATAAAATTTGATCCATCTTTAGTGAATTCTTTTGAAAATCCACTGCGATTTCTGTATATTGACTTGCTCTAGCTTTTGGCAACAAGTTTCTTTTTTTTTTTTCTTTTTTTTTTTTGCTGTCCGCTCTCTGCTGTCGTGCGGAGGTTGTGTAAATTCACTAATTGATTATAAAGGTTAGGTATTTGTTTGCAGAGCCGGATACAGCGTAAACTAAGATCAAAAATCGGGATAAAATTTTTTCAACCTGATACCTTGAATCTTAGATTAGATTAGATGAGCTTTATTGATCTCACAGCGGAGAAATTCACTCGTCACATATTGGCAGAAGTTACAGAAGGTGCAAACAGGGAGGAAAAAGTTGCATTATGAATAAGCAATATATATACAGTATATCCAGGTATATACAGTATATCAAGATAAATATGATTAAGGTGCAAGTGTACTTCCAGATATTTGTAACTGACCAGCTGCTGCCTTCCTTTTTCTTTACTATGTTTTTTTTTTCTACAATGTTCTCTAACAAAAAAAATGTTTAGCTTTTCAAAGCAGAGAATAATTTCAATGAAAATTATTAACTCACAGGTAGACTGTTTACCTCTTGTGTGACTCCTGATTTAGCTTGGTTACTCTGAAAATACTCTCTATTTTAGGACTGCGTTTTTGTTTTTTATTATTATTAGGCTGATTTGTCTGACTAGTTGTTAGGAGGCTTTTATAAGAGCTGAACACAATGTAAACAGGGTTTCTGGTGTTGAGAATTTTGATGGTTTTATTTTTAATGAGGAGTTAGCAGAATCCCTATCGGAAGGCCGTCTTCAGGGAAGGTTGATGAATGAGGCTGACAATATTGTCCTGCTACAGTAGCCAATCCCAGTTGGTACACAATCCGTTTATGTTTTATGGCCTTGGAAAGATTACACCAATTACAGATTGATTAAACAGAGGCGGTTTAGTGGCGTGGGACTAGAGATGATGACGACTGGAGGAGGATGATGCTGAATCGGGGTCACCTCTGGTTGTTTTTTCAGGCAGTGATGGCGAGCGACTTTGCTCTCCCACGTTTCCGCTATCTGCAGAAGCTCCTGCTGGTGCACGGACACTGGTGCTATTCCCGACTGGCAAACATGATCCTGTATTTCTTCTACAAGAACGCTGTGAGCCCATTTAACTGCTGCACATTTGAATTAAAAACCCATTGTAAAAGTTCCTCACATCAGTTCCTCCCTTTGTTTTGTTTTGTTTTGGTGTTTGTCCTGCAGATGTTTGTGGCGATCGTCTTCTGGTATCAGTTCTACTGCGGCTTCTCTGGCTCGGCTATGATCGACCAGTGGTATCTCATCTTCTTCAACCTGATGTTCTCTGCCTTTCCTCAACTTATCACCGGCACTCTGGACAAGGACGTGTCAGAAGAGACGCTCCAGCAACTACCTCAGCTCTACGTGAATGGCCAGAACTCAGAGGTCCGTTCTGACATTATATCTCACTAAGAGCTCTCTAACTGTTTATAAACCACAATTTTTCACATATTTTCTTAAATTCCTTTCAGTTTGTTGTATCCGATGTTCATGCATTGTTCTACTTTAACATCCCAGCAGCGTAGCATTCAGTTGAATGATTTTTGGAGGCGAAAGAAACGGCATTTATTTAAGACAAATGGTTAAAATGTTTCTATAAGCTTCCTTTAAACATCTTTGTTAGCAATTAACCCGGTTATCATTATTGGATATAACTAAAAGTGTGATTCTTAGAGACATAGACCCATAGATTTGAGTTTTTTTAATCCAGACTATCACCGCTCCGAGTCGTACTACTTTTTTTTTTTTTTTTGAAGAAAATTCTTTCTTTGTATTCTCTATATTTAGTTTCCACTTATTACATTTTTAGCACTGTCTTATGTATATTTCTGCTCATTATTGTGCTTCTAAAATTCTACAACCATTTTCTAGAAAAAGTACAAGAAAAAAATTTCACAGACCTAAGAAAATGGCTTTTATCTGTCCAACAAGCATCGGCTCTTTGGCAAGTACCTGACTACAACTTAAATACATTTTATGTATCTTACATTAACTGGCATAAGTTGATTACGTCTTCTTATTAAGCAATTTTAGATTGTAGACATTTTTGAAGGGTTTTAAAAGGTGGACTGTATAAGATGTTGTAGATGTAATAAATGAAGCACATTATGATGGAAAAGCTTGAATGAGGGAAAGGCTTCATAGCAACACTTTGAGTTGGAAATCCCAACAATAAGGAAAGAAGTTTCTTAATTAACAGTTATAAAGTAGAGCAGGGGTCCGAATCCAGCAGCTATGAAGCCCCATGTCAGACCTTAACTTTAGCCAATAAGTGGTTAAAAAGACATTTTGCTTTTTTATCTTTTTTCCTTGTCTTTTTTTAATTAAATACATCACCAAACAATGGCACAAATAATGTAAGGACTATTGTTTTTTTAAATGTGTAATTTTAGGGTAATGTTTTTGTTGCAAACATTTTTTTTTTAATTTCCTTTTACACATTGTTTATGGTTTTCTTTATGTTGGAACCTAATACCAAAAAATTTACTTGCTGTACTTTTAGTTGAACATAAAAACACATTTTCTATAAGATATATCTTTAAAAAAGGAAACCAACAAATGCTAGTTTGTTAAATGTTACTTTTGTGACTTTAAACTTTGCTGATGAAGATTCTCAGTTATCAAGGTCATAATCATTCCAAAAAAAAAAAAAAAAATTAAAAAACAATCCACTGGACTTTGTTTCCATGTCTGAAGACGTTTCGCTTACCATCCAAGAAGCTTTTGAGAAGCGAAATGTCTTCAAAGTTGGAAACAAAATCCAGTGGATCATTTTTTTTACTTTTTTTGTAATGACTCTAACCCAGTTTTGTTTACTGGCACCAAGGTTGAAGAATGGCTCTCAAGGTCGTGAAGTTTGCTGATGCCTAAACTAGATACTATTTTATTTCACAGATTGAGTTTTACGAATTGCATGTTCAACTGATACTTATTCTTTGATTGCAGTCTGGTTTGGATTCAATTTTTGCTGCCAGCAATTCGGAGAAAGTTAGAGTAGAACTACAGCTAACATCTCTATCATTGATATTTTTTCTACTGTTTGAAACCGTAATGGATTAGATAGACAAATTCATTAGAGGACATTAAAAGAAACAATGAAAATATTGCTTTAGCTTTAAAGGTGAGCTGTTTAACTGGGAGTTGTTATATCTATTTTGCAGGAATATAAGCCATACATGTTCTGGATGAACATGATCGACGCCTTTTACCAGAGCCTGGTGTGCTTCTTCATTCCTTACTTTGTGAGTCACAATTTGATCTCCTTCAGCTTGTCTCTGTTTTTATTTTAAGTTTTGTTTTGTGTTGGGTGCTGTTTCTTACTCGTGGTTCCCTCTGTCTCCACCCTGATCTCCTGCTAACCGCCCCTCAGGCCTACGCTGACTCAGACGTGGATCTGTTTACATGGGGGACTCCCATCACAGCTATAGCTTTATTCACCATCCTGGTGCATTTAGGGATTGAGACCAAAACCTGGGTAAGCCTCCTGCTTTAAACTCTGATAGTTTCTGCAGCTTCATTAGCAATCCTGCTTTGTGTGAACACTCAATCAGAAAATTCATTCAATAGCCCCCAAAATTCTTTGTTTCTCTGCTGATTGGCCCTCTCCAAAGCCTGCTTTCACCCCCCCCTTTTTTTAATTGTATTTTCTTGGATGCATTTCAGACAGTTTTTGCTTCCAAGCCCCTCACTTGGTATTTTAAGTGACAGCAGCGAGAACACTTTTCACTTCCTCCATTCAGTAGCTATGAGCCTGTAATTAATGCCTGGAATCCAATTTAATGACCCATTGTAATCACATGCTGTCGGATCAGCCAGTGTGCTTTGCTGCAGCTCTGAGGGCGTGTGTGTCCACCCACCATGTGCTGCATATAGTGAATTTAAGGTTTTCAGTGGGCTTCAGCTCTGATTTTGCAGTTCAAAATGTGAAAAAAGTTGGATAAACTATTTAAACAAAAAAGGTCCAAAGTTATACTCCAAAAACACAGACAGAAACGACAGTCTTTCAGTAAGATATGCAGTGGAAACTGATTACAATTTTTTAAATAAATTTTTTTATACAAAAAGAAATCATATTTGGAGACATGTTTATTTGAGTCTGTCTCCTTCGACACCCCAAACTACACACCACATCACAAACATTGCTAGAATTATGAAATATTTGAGCAAAACTTCAACAAATGCTGCTTTTTTCTGTGACACCAACCTGTTTGACAAATGATAGAAATAGCTGTTTTATTAATAAAACTAATTTTGACTTGAAAGAAAGCATCATGGCATATGAAGTCAGAATTTTGTGCACAATTGTGATAAATACTAACACAAGCAGTTTTATTTGAAACAGTGAGAGTAAACAACCCACCACACATTTTGAACCTTTCCTTGCTGCAGATTTAAAGGTTCCAACAAGCTATATTTTTGAACATACACAACCATGCCTCTCTACGGTGGCCCTGAAGTGCAAATAGCAACTACAAATCTAAAAGCGCAACTACATTAAGGAAATCGCAACTACATAAAGCAAAGCGCAACTACATTAAGGAAAACACAATTACATTAACCTACCGGAAAAGGTAGGTACCAGTGGGAAACATGTCTGGTTTTAATCCGGTCGTCCCTTTTTTCTCGTATGAATCCATCCTTCGTGCTCTATCTCCCCCTCTAACTTGTTTTAAATTGTGCTGTATTGATTCCCATTAGATGAGCAATTGTTTTGTTTTTGTAAACTTCCTCTGCAGACCTGGATGAACTGGCTGTCGATAGCCTTCAGTGTCGCCTTGTTCTTCACCGCTGCTCTGTGCTACAATGCCTCCTGTCCCACCTGCTACTCCCCCTCTAACCCCTACTGGACCATGCAGAGGCTGCTGCAGGACCCTCTCTTCTACCTGCTATGCACCATCACACCTGTGACCGCGCTGCTGCCTCGGTACGTTTTGCTTATTTGCAGATAAGTTAAAGCATGTGGTCTCTAAAATATTTATTATCTGTGTTTTGAAAAAAATATTTATTTTATTGACACCAGATGGTCTTGTTTGCTCCAGGAGCCTGACATTAATCGTTGGGAGTAGCGCTGAAGTATGTCCTGATGTCTGGCTTTATTTTCTGTTCCAGATATTTCTACAGGGCGTGTCAAGGCACGCTGTTTCCCAGCCCGGTGCAAGCTGGAAGGCAGTTAGATAAGCTCCCGTCCGACACCCGCAGGAACATCCTCAGTCTGAGCAGGGTCAAGATGGGATCACCGCTGAGCCCTGAGCCCCACTTCCTGTCGCTCAACAAGCCCAAAGATTGCCAGAAGAGCGCATCAAAGGAAAAACAGGGTTCTGTGTTACAAACTAATAAAGAAAAGGGTCAAAAAAGCCCGTTGGTGTCTTCACGCTGTGAGAAACACCCCACAGACCTCCACCCACAAGCCCCTTCAGAACCAAACATTCCTTCATACAGCAGAAACAGTCCTCAGCTGTCCTGCAGGTCCAGCAAAGATTGTCTGGATGAGACTTTACAGCCATCCGACCAGAGTCTGTCCAGCAGGATCACTTCCACACCTCTGGTCTCACGGGCCGACAGCATCCACCTGAACCTGCCCGCTGACAGAGCCTCACAGTCTGTTAAATACACAAGGAGCTCAGAAGGAGAACTCTGCTCCGACCAGAGGGTTCAGCCAGCACAAAGAACCCTGCAGGCGGCAGAACCGGGTCTACACACTGCCTTATGATGTCTCACAGTGCAACCTCTGGCAAAAACTATGATGCAGCTTGTCTTTAAGTAGAGTCAGTAGTTTTACCATCTAACATTAAAACATTTAGCAGCTAAACATTCTCTGAAATACATAAACATTTATTGTTTTGTATTGCTGTTGTGTTTAATGACTCTTTTTTTAGGGTCAAGTAGAGGAAACACTATAAAACACCTGATTAGAGCCACAAACAACTACAAAACCCCCCTCCAGTGCTTATTTTATCGCTTTAATAGTTTATTGTAGAGTTGGACTAATCAGCTTTGAAGACCTTTTTATTCACCTTTAAATTGGATTTCTGCTCTTCGATATTTCATTTTTAAATATTTTTTGAGACATTGACCTAAGTCAATTTTTATCACCTCTAATTTCTCTTTAAAAATCTGTGATAAAAAGAAATAGATATTTTTCTAGCCTTCCTTCCCTGATAAGGCGTTTTTATTACTAATTATTATTCATTAATATTTATAAGAGAAGAAGCAACAACATGTCATCTGTCGGGAAAACCTGTTGTCATAACATGGAATTTTATTACATGTCTTATTTTAAAACGAAGACAGAATATTATTTTATTGCAATTTAAAAAGTAGCATTTTGGCTAATATGGTTGACGTTAGCATGACCAGTATTAATATTACAACACTGTCCGTTTCTATTTGTATCTTTATTCTCAGCTTTATTTCATCTTTGTAGAGCTGTAAACATTTTCAAATCCAGAAAGTCCAACAGATTTAAAAATAAAAAATTAAAGTGGTGTTAGCCTTCCTGTTAGCTGCACTCTCCCACAGCCTGATTTGCTCAGAAGCTGACACTTTGAGTCCTCCTTTCTCAGTAAATCCTCTACAGCAATAAGTGCTGTTGTCAGCACAGCCTGTTAACACTTACAGTGCTTCCTCTGCTTGATCTTAAAAAAAAAGTGGTATAATTTACATTTCCCCTATTGCTTCAAGTAAAAACCAAAAAACATCAGAAAGAATAGTTTCTTCATATTGCCAGGGGTTGTATGCTACTAATACTCAATTTGCACAATATTTCTTTTTTTAATCATTTTAATTGTTTTCTTTTTTTTTATTTCTTTGGTATTTTCCTCTTTATGCATAAGGTACTTTTCTGTGTTCAGATAAGTCATTTACTTCATAGATTTGAACTGGAAAATCTGAAAGTTTTTAGTTTTCCTCCTGAGACGCTTTTAGGTCTTAACAGATATGCATCTCATTATTGATCAGGTGACTTCGCACAGGGAGAGAATGAAGACATTACACTGCTGAGTTGTTTGGGAGGTCGTTTCCTGTCAGCTCAGCCTGTAGGGGCATTAAAACCTGGAACAGACACCACAGTGACCTTGAATCCTTGCTGGAATGACTACCAAGGAAAATCCTCTTAGATCCTCTGCTGCTTTTATACCCAATCTGACTATGACTGGGTGTGATCAGTGAGCTCAGCTTTTTTTCAGTACAATTTTGACAACGTATTTGCGCTGCAGTAACTGATAAACAGATCGTTGATTTCAGTCTGTGTCCACAGTTCAACAGTGCAAATCGTTTTAATTTCACGTTTATTTTTAAATGCTGAGACCCTGGTTTAAGGGTAAACAACAGTTTTCAAAACAGGATTAAGAAGCCTTAAAGCCTTAACTGCACAATAACCTTTTTATGCACACTTTTAGATTTAAGACTTTCATTAAGTGGGAATAATTTCCACTTTTTACTTTCAAAATTCAAATTTCCCCCTTATTTCTGTTCATTGGTTTACCCCGACCGTCTTTATTTAGAAACCTTCCAGAGTCCATGATGCCTCGCACTTTAACTGTTTTTAAGGAAGAGAAACAGGCCCACAGCATCACAGATCCTCCCTCTTTGTTTGCAAGGAATCTAAATTGCTTTGGCAAATTTATTTTCTGATTTCAGTCTCATTTGAGTAAAATACACACTTCCTCTACTCATTCCAGTAGATATTAGCTAATGCCATTTTTACATTTGTTATGTTAGGACTTACAAACATCTTGGCGGCATGGAGATCGCTTTGAATGGTTGTTATGGAGACTTGATGATCCTAGGATCCCAGTCTTTTCATCAGTTTTCTAACTGGGGGCAAGATATTTGGCGAAATATTTTAAGCTTCTTATCAAGCAGCCCGTGGCTAGAGAAAACAATTTTTGGTCGTCTCATGGTCAAAGCCCAGAAAAACTGGAGGTTGTTAATCTATAACCTATAAAAGTGCTACATTTATTTATCAGGAATGCTGCTGAACGTTTGTGTCTTCCAACAACTGGACAGTTTTAAATCTGAAGTCATTTTCACACAATCGCACCAAATGTTTTAAAAAGAAACCAATCAGATTTCCTGGCTGCCATTGGTCATGGTGCTGTAGTTAGCCACATAAAAGGAAGGTGGATCAAACCACCTTAAATAAGACTAATTGAAATGACATGTCGTTTTGCTGACTCAGTGGATTTCTCTGCACTGACAGCTAATTTCAGTTAAAGGAAAATAATAATCGGGCCTCTATTGTTAAAAACCCCACAGTTGTTTGTTTTAGTGGTGTTTGGATTTAAATAGTTATTTTAGTAAGTCTTTTTTTCCAGTTTTTTGGATGTTATTTGCCAAATTATAGGCTTTTATTTCTAAAATCATCTTTGGGATAAAAATAAACAGGAGTTAATACAGAAGTGTGCCAGTAATCATAAAAAAGATATCAGCTCTAGGCCAGTAATTTGAGTATTTGTGTGACTTAAAGAAACAGACATTGCCAAGATAAAAAGTGAGGGAAAATCAAATTAATTTGAGGTTGTTTTTTTTACTCAAACTGCACAGATGTTGGGGTTTAAGTACCTTTTTGATAAGATATAAGAAGCATTGCTGTTATTGAGAAAATATTTTAAGGGCTGACCTTGCTACTAGCTAGCTCTAGCTAAGAAAAGCCATATAGCAGTGTTTATTTAAAAACAAATTTATGTCCTTTTATTATATCAAGAAAGAAATATGCTGTTGTCTAGATACTTATTTGGGTTTTCTCTTTGGGTTTGGCTCTTCTAAAGTCATAGCAGGTTTTAGAAGAGCTAGGCTGTGAGCTTCTAACAGGTTTACTGCTAGCCTTTAATGCTAAGCTAACTGTTTTCTTGCTGTAAAATTGCTCTCAACCAGCAAACAGAATACAGTTAAAGTTAGCAGCCTTTGCAAAGTAAAGGTTTTCACAGATTAAAATTGTCTTCAGAAACATATTTTAAAGTTTCTGTGAAGCTGTAGCAACTTTATTTCAGTCCAAAGATAAAGGGGCCTTGAAGCCTATGTTAATGAAAACCAGTAAAACCTCCAGTGAGTCACTGCTCTTGGCCTTAAGGTGTTCTCCTGTTTACCAGCTGTAAAGTCATGTTTCATGTTTTTGGTTTTTTTCTTACAAGTGGGATATATTGGTGACATTTTGAGCCTCTAGGAGGCAACATTTCTTTCCAGTCTAAGTTAAGCTTAATTTGTATTTTTGTGGCTTTTAACTTGATAACTAAGAACCAAATGAGCAGGTATAATATCATTTTTGACGGTGCAGTTCATTCCCAGCTCCTTGGAATGTCATATTGGGAGCGTCTTACATGCTTGTGTTTCGCTTATCTGTATCTTCCTGCCAGTTTTTCGCTGTAAACCAAATCCCCAGGGCTGGACGGTCTTTCCACATGAGATTCCTGAAACATTTGCACTTTAAAACTTTATCAGACCAGTCATGGAGAATTTCTGTTGTGGCACAATGTTATTGTTGCAACACAATAGGCTAACAGAAATTGTGGGGTGTTATTCTGCTTTTTTTTTTTTTTTTTTTTTTTAAACCAAAAGATTAATATGTTCCAACCGGGTATGGGAATTTGCCCAAATTCAGCCATTTTATTGCGAAGCTTTGGTAGCAACGTTTTAACTGGTTTTGACGTAGTTCAGTGTAATTTTGTAAAAAGTAAACCAAATACCAAAGATAATTTATATCTGACTTATTTTTCTTAGCAACACTATGTGCCTTGACACTGGATAAGAAAGTGCTGAATCTGTTTGGATATGATTGAGCATTTTTTGTTTGTACAGATATTTATGAGGCTGAGTGGTGTCTTCTGCTCCTCGTGTTTGTTTTTTTCCATTACTTTTGCACACAACTTCGTTCTCTGGTATGTTGTCTAGATTGAGACTCCTCAGTCTGTTCTGTCTCATCTCTTCTACTCATCCTGTACTCTTTGCTTCACACCGTGTGTGCCAGAAAAAAGCTGTCGAGTTCTGCTGCATTGCTGATTTCTACCTATTGCAACATTAAGCTTTTATACAGCTTAAAGTGATAATTGTTTGGTTTTTTTTTTTTTTGGGAGGTTATTCCTATTGATTTTCTCTACACTAACAGACATACATAAAGAGGGGGATCGTCTGCTTTTTGTTCTTTGGTGTAAATAACTTTTCCAGCCAGTTTCTTGTGAGTAAAAAGTTAGGAGGAAATTGTGAATTGTATCGGTTCAATAAAGAATGTGGAAATTAGCAAGGATCGGATTTCCGTTATTTCAAATTTTCTGCCTGGGATCAAAATAAAATGCCAAGAATAAAGCATAACTTTAACAATATTGTTTTCATGGGCAGCAAATCTGTTTATATTGCAAATGATATGTTTTATTCACTGTATCCTTGTTTTGATGCATTTATCTGAGTGATGTTAAACCTGTCATACTGTATAAGGGACTTTTAAGCTCATTGATTGATTACAGACCTCTTATCCTTCTAAGTAGGACAACTTGCACAATCAGTCACTGACTAAATACACTGGAAAAAGAAAATGTCTTAAATTAAGTGTATTTACCCGTAATTTGAGTAGGTAAATTGGATACTTTGCCAATGGAATGAGTATTTTTACTCTTAAATTAAGATAATTAGATAATATGCACTTGAAATAAGGGAATTGTTTTTTCTTATTTTAAATGTATACTGTCTTGTTCCATTGGTAAATTCAAGAAAAAATGCACTTATTGTAAGAAAGAAATGACCTACTTTGGTTTAAATTTTTTGCAGCGTTCACAAGCTACAATGGTTAAAAACGGTGTAAGAGACAACTTCGCCAATGGAAGGAGTATTTTTACTCTTAAAATAAGATAATTAGATAATATGCACTTGAAATAAGACAATGCAATTGTGTTTTATTTTAAATGTAAATTGTCTTGTTCCATTGGCAAAATGTCTCTTTTACCTCCTTAATCCAAGATCAATTGCACTTTTTTTAAGAAAAAAATTACTTATCTAGATTTCGATTTTTTTCCAGTGTACCTTATTGTCCCCACTGTAGCACTAGATCAGGGAGTAACTAATTAAAAACCAGCAGGGTCTGAATAAATAAAATCAACCAGTAAAGCTTCGGAGACATTTTTAATTATAATCTGTTACTTTAAACATAATTTAACACTGAAATTAAATTAGGATTTTATGCATCCATTATACATTGACATTTTAAATAAAAACAAAAAAATAGAAAAATGTTCCACTTTAAAATCTAAAGTAGAGCACAACAATCGTTAATTTTGGTATATAGACAATTTCCTGATTCATATATTTTATAAAACACCTGAACTATCATTTTTTTGTTTTTTCTGTCTTAATGAGAGCAGTGGGCTTTAGGCTGCCCTTCAAGGCTTTAAAACCGGGTTTGAATGGAGACAAAGCCATTCTAAATCACATATTTTTTAAGAAAATTAAATGATAACTTATACTTTTTAAAAGCGTAACAAATTTACAGTGTGTTGCTCAACCATCTAAATAAAGTGGATCTGGTTTACCAATCTCTTCCATGGTCATAGGTTAATATAATCACCTGCTGGCTGTTTCTAGAATAATGTGCTCTTAGGAGCTTCATGATGGCGCTATGCTGATTCAAAACATTCTCAAACCTCCTGCAGAGTCGATATCTGCAAGAACCTTTCATAGAGAGTTTCATGGATTGGTTTCCTGTGGTTGAGCAGCTGCAATAAAGATGTTGCATTGGATGCAGTGGTTGGTTGGTTTGATTACAACACTGGAAAAACATTATTCAAAACAATCTTAAATTACGTGCATTTACCCTTCATTTTAATAGGTAAATTGGATAGTTTGCCAATGGAATGAGTATTTTTACTCTTAAAATAAGATAATTAGATAACGTACACTTGAAATAAGACAATGCAATTGAAAATTGTCTTGTTCCATTGGCAAAATGTCTCTCTTACCTCCTCAATCCATGAGCAAATGCACCTATTTCAAGAGAAATATCTAGATTATACAGATTTACATTTTTTTCCAGTTAAACCCACATTTCTATACTATTACCAACTTTGGTTTAAATACCACGCAGAAGCTCAAGTAGGGGTCAAATCATGGTGTCAAGCATGTGGCTTATGAACTCAAAGCAGCAGAGGTACATGGAGTGATCAGATGGATAGTCTAGAGTTTGGTGGTTCCCTGGTTGTTTCAATGGGACGGACTTTGGCCCCTGGGTTATGGTGAAAGGAACTCTGATTGTTTCAAAAGACCAAGAGATTTCAGACAACTCCATTCTTCCATCTTAGTTTGAACAGTTTGGAGACGGCCCTTTCCTTTTCCAACATGGCTGTACACAAATCAAGGTCCATGAAGAGACGGATGAGTGTTTGGTGAGGTTGATTGGCCTTTACAGAACCCTGACCTCACCTCGAAAGCTTTTGGGGAGTGGTGGCCTAGTGGTTAGGGCATAGAGCTTGGAATCCTGAGTTCAAGCCCCACTCCCACAGACTGCCATTCTGGGTCCCTGAGCAAGACCGTTAACCCCACACTGCTCCCTAGGCACCCCATGATGGCAGCCCACTGCTCCCCAAGGGGATAGGTTAAATGCAGAGATATATTTCTCCAATGTAAGATCAATAAAGTCCAGTTATAGAAGAAAAAAAAGACAATTGCTGTTATTGAGTAAAGATTTTAAGGGCTGACCTTGCTACTAGACAATTTTAGGATGTACTATGACAGAGACTGGGAGCTAAAAATTTGTCTATTCACATTACTAATGTTTATCTAGGAGAACGGTCTGAAATCTTTACAGTATAAAGACGCTCCTAAACCTGATCAAAAGCCTTCCCAGAGGAGTAGAGGCTGTTACGGCTGCAAACACATCGACCAAAGTTATATCAAACTCCTGCGGGTTAGGAATGGAATGTCTCTAAAGTTGATAGGTGAGTGAATGCTTTATAAATATAAG
>NW_015151139.1:186351-192367 GCF_000732505.1 Cyprinodon variegatus
GGTCTGCAGTCTGGACGTTAGATGTCGCTGAAAATTACACACTGTAGCTTTAAAATATGCGATCACAATTTGACTACAGGTAATCTCTGTATACTGTTTTTACTGAAGAGAAACATAAGTGTTAAAATCCTTTGGCTACTGTGATTATTTAACTTCCTAAAGCTCAGGCAACTTGCTGCAGTTGGAGACTACCCTGTTCACATTTTATGCACCGCGCGCACCCTGGAGAATGGCGTAAAAACGGCTGTAGGAGCCATTTATAGTTGTTGGTGTTTAGGTATGGTCTGTTTCTGGTTTATTTGGGTGGTGGTGTTTTGTTTAGGTTGGCTCACTGACCTGTGTTTTGCTCTGCCACTGGTGGCGGCGTGGAGGGGAGAGCTATAAAGGTGAGAAGGCAGAAAGGGTTTGGGTGACGGGAGGTCATACAGTTTTAGCGCTTTCTTTAGCACTTCGTCCACTGCTTAAGTTCTGTCATATCCACAATCTCCATAATTACCTGTCCATCCTACTTGTTTACAAGACCTCCACCCGGATTGTTTGTTCATTTACAAACTGACTTCAATAAATGGGAACGGCCATAACTTATCTCCCGGTCTGGAAATCATTTTGTAAGCCCGTTAATACCAAGGTTGATAGTCGCTACTAACGGCTGGTCGCACCGTTCCTTACTGTGAGTCATTTAATCCCACCGTATTCAAGCTGCTGCAGTTTTACTTACAAAAAGTAAGTGCAAAAAAAAAAATGCTGCACTGAAGAAGCTGGATGAAGAAAATGGGATCTCCTTTGTGAAATTGGATAAGTTTCATAATGTCAGATGGTCTGCTTGAAGACATTAACCCTCTCCAGGCAGATGTTGCAGATTTGCAACAGCTAAATGCCACTAAGCTAATTACTCCACATCCATATTTTAAGAGCTTTTGTCACTCAGAAATACAACAGAAGGACTTAGTTGTGCATTTGCAACAAACAGTTTCTCTCCAGCTCACCAGAAAGCACTGCTGACTCACTTTCAACATGGCTGAGTCATTGGTGTCACTGAAACAGATGTTCTAAGCACCAATTTCATCTAAGTATCACTACCAATTCCCATTATTTTGAAATCAATACTACATAAGATGAATCATGAATGTGTCTAGATAGGACACATGCCAATTAGTAAATTTGATCTCCTCTGGGTTTTTCACCAGAGGCACCTCGATTTCAATGTTGTGGATTCGCAACGTGTGCCCAAACAGGTACCAATGGATGCTACATGCTTTATCGACAGTTTAACAGAAATGGCCTTCTCAAGAGGTTTTGAGATGTCGGTGGAGAAAAAGTTTGTGAAAAAGTTTTTTTCGAATTTTGTTTTGTTAATTTTTTGTGTGTGACATTCAAATAAAGTTAACATTCATATCAGATTCAGTCTTCTGTGTTAATTTACCACTCCGGGTCACTGTTTTAAATCTGCAACATCCCAGAATTCATTGCATGTAAAGGTCTCTCTCAAAAAAAAGTCTGAATTATATATTACTACCCCATATGATCATTTTCTCCAAATGTCAGATTTTCCTGCAACTACAACTTAATTTGAGCCTGAGAGGATTAAACATCTCAACATTACTGCCAGCCGTTAAAATGTAACTGCCTACGAGTTATGACAGTGACTTGCAGCAAAGTTGCACAGAGCATTTTCAGCGTATTCTTTCAAATATGCATGAATTGGAAAAATTTTGAAGACCACATCCATCAACTTTCAGAAGGAAAAGCTGAGCATTGGAGAACGTAAGGAGGAACTCATGGTGGCCTTTGGAAAGTTCCCACTACTGCTTGATGGTGAAGGCCACTACAGGGCACACACTGCTTCTAATACAGATGCTGACAAAGACTGGACAAACATACTCACTGGGTTAATTAAAGAGTTTGAAATCAGATATGACTCCTTTAAGTCATGTGGTAATTTCCTAGAATTTGATCCTTCAAAATGGCCTGAGGAATAAAGCACCTCCACAGTTTGGAAACACAACAGTCTGCAGCATTCTCAAGAAATATGAGGCTGCATTGCAGCTTGACAAAAACAACACTGTGACAGAATGGATGCACTTAAAGCAGGCAGGAAAACGCCTGGGAGCCTCATCTGTGTATGACTTGCTCCAAATAGTAAAAACGAGTAATCCAGTTGCTTACTCCAGCATCAACAAGGTGGTGAAGTTGTCTCTAACACTGCTTTTAACCTTTGTAACTTGTGAACACTGCAAAGAAAAAAAAAATGAAATCTAAGTAATTTTTATTCTTACAATAAGTGCATTTTTTCTTGTATTGAGGAGGTGAGACACTTTACCAATGGAACAAGACAATTTACATTTAAAATAAGAAAAAATAATTTCCTTGTCTTATTTCAAGTACATTTTATCTAAATATCTTATTTTAAGAGTAAATCCCCTCATTCCATTGGCAAATCATCTTATTTACCTACTCAAATGAATGGTAAAAACCCTTAATTTAAGACATTTTTTCCTCATTTCTTGATAGTTTTTGCAGTTAAAGGAGATTCCCACATGTCAACATAATAAAAGCCTAGTGCAGATCTCTTCTGTCACATGCTCGTCTCTCTGCCCTGATGCACATTCACCTGTCAAAGCAGACCACAGAGACATTGGACCCAAAGACGGCTGTTGACCTGTGGATGGAGACGGCTAATCGGAGACTAAACCAAGAACAGGGAAGTGCATCTGCAGCATCTTCATCATTTAGTCTGAAGGACAGTGGGGAAAACTGAGCTTAATAAGACCACGCCACCAGTGGCGGTTCTAGACCAAATGTATGCAGGGGCCAGGTGGGGGCCAGCGGGTTTTCATGGGGACACAGAAAGCATGAAATAAAAACAGGGCAAGGGATTCAAATATATTGAGATATCTGCATGAAGTGAAATTTATATTTAATAAGGTTTAATAAATATTCTATGTCTTAATAGGTCAATATACGTTCATAATTTAGGAATTTTACATATTTTTGACTTAATTTAAGTTAAAATGACCATTTTCTGAAGTAGAACTCAAGAAAAACTGATAAATTCAGCTGTAAAAATTTTAGTTTTTTTTATTTGTTTTGAAAAAAACATTTAGCAGATGAAAACTGGGATCCTATCTCAATAACACTGAAGCTATCACCTTATTGTTTTTAGTAAATTAAACAGAATTTGTAAAGAAAGAAAAATGAAATGGATCCAAAGGACCTAACAGAAACCATGTCTGTTCCAGTTGTGGACATTACAGGAGCACTGGCCCCTTTAATGGCCCCTGTCTAGAACCGCCCATGCACGCTACATATGGGGTGAGTATCAAACACCCTCTCCTGGTACTCCTTTTAATAACTCAACAAAAATTTTTACATATACCCTTGTTAATAAGTATTTTTGAATTGAATGGTGGTCAGCAGCCTTATTAAAATCTATAAGCAATCCCAGTTGGGAGGGAGAAAACTCACTGGGGTCACATGCAGGAAAAACAGGACTTCTTTCCAAACAATCTTTGGGGAACCACTGATCAGACAGTCCCAGCTGGAGTCATTAAGACAAAATCTAAAAAAAGCTCTATGCCAGCAAAAGTAGATCAAATCAGCAGCCAACACATGCTGTACTGGGTCTAGAAAAAAATCCTCTGAGGTCTTTAAATATTAAGTAAGACCACATTCAAAAATAAAAAACAAAAATGTTTAAACTAAGACTTTGAATGACCTGATTAAATATCATTGTTTACAGTTTGACTGAAGCTTTAAATGGTGAAAAAAAGGAGTCCACAGTTTAATTAGTTGGCTTTAATGAAAGAAAAGCAGTTTCTTTACGTATTATACAGAGTCAAAATATTACTACAACATCTCAGAAATGAAGTAATGTCACATCTTGGCCAGTTTATTTCCACTATAAATATATTTAAGACGTTTTATTTCACTTATTGCCACTCTTGATGCATAAGTTGAATAACATTCAATGGATTGTTGGGTTCAGACATAAACAGAAACCTCATCTTTTAGGAATTATTGGGATGTAAAGATGGGATTCAACATCTTCTGATAGGATTTAAGCCTTGCAATTTAATTATGTGGTAAAAAAAAATGTAATCCACAGGGGGCGAGAGAGAAGATTAGATGACCTGCGTTTAAGTCCAAAGAATTTTTTTCACAGGTGAACAGACAAAAAGGAAATGTTTATATATTTATTTTTGCTTGCATAGAGAATTAAAACTATTGTTTCTCCAGGAGGCCGATCCAGCACAGAGATACACCACCCATTAAAGCAAGTGTTGCTTTTCATTGCTCTGTGATCAGGTGCCAAGTCCTGCTGGAAAATGAAATCAGCATCTCCATAAAGTCTGTCTGCAGAGAGAAGCACAAAGTGCCATAAAAGATTCAAGTTGATGAATGCGGCAACTTTAAACGTGATTAAGCTGTAGATCAACACCAACAGATGACAGGGCACCTCAAATCATCACTGCCTGTAGAAACTTCACACCGGACCCTCATGGAAACCTCATAGGTTCTGGTCCCTAGATTTTAGGGGGATTTTCATGTCAGACATGAGACATCTGTATCTTCAACAAACAGTGAGATTAAACAAGTGTGTGGCCTAGTTGTTAGGGCATAGAGCTTGGACTGCCGAGGTTCTGAGTTCGATCCCTACTCCCACAGACTGCCACTCTGAGCAAAAAATCTCTTAACGCCACACTGCTCCCCGGGTGCCGCACAATGGCATCCCACTGCTCCCCAAGAGGATGGGTTAAATGCAGAGGGTTCATTTCGTTTCTCTGTACTTGTGACATTGTATTGACAATAAAAAAAGCTGGGGAAAAAAAGTAATAGGCACTAACCTGGGATGAGGATCAGTGCCTCCAAATCTGAGACCGTGGTCTTGAGCCAGAAATGTGTAGAGTGCCTTCTCCAGGTTGCTCCCTAGTGGAGGAGTTTAAGTATCTTGGGGTCTTGTTCAGGAATGAGGGGAAGCGTGCGCTGTACCGGTCTATTGTGGTGAAGAGAGAGCTGAGCCAAAATGCAAATCTCTTGATTTAATTCAATTCACTTTATTTATATAGCGCCAATTTAAAACATTCATCTTAGGGAACTTTACAGTTCACCAGATCATACAGTCAAATTTACTTGCTGATCTACGCTCCTACCCTCATCTATGGTCACGAGCTTTGGGTCATGACCAAAAGAACAAGATCCCGAATACAAGCGGCTGAAATGAGTTTTCTCCGTAGTGTGTCTGGGCTCTTCCTTACAGATCAGTCATCAAGGGAGGCCTCAGAGTAGAGGAGCTAGTTGAGGCGGCTCAGGCATCTGATTAGGATGCCTTCTGGACGTCTCCCTGGTGAGGTGTTCCAGGCACGTCCCATCGAGAGGAGGCCCAGGGGTAGACCCAGCACTGAGGAACTGCACAGGGAGAGTATATATAGGCGACAGATCAAAGACTGGACTAATGAGCTGACAAGGAACCGGTCTGGATGGAAGTAGGAAGCCAAGGGGAAAGGAAACAAACACAAGGGGGCAACAAAGAGTTGCTCAGGAACAAAAAACTGCTAGAAAACAACTACAAATACAAAGAAACTAAAAATAAAAAGAACCCTGACAAACTATGCATTCACACACATCTGCACATCCCTTTGTCACCTGAGTGAAGTTGCCCCCCCTGTTCAACTCAGACCAAATCAATGTCAAACATTGTGCTACGTTTGTGCAGCAAACATTTTCGTTCGTGCCGCTATCATTTTAAAGGTATAAAGAAATATTTCTAGAGGTCATCAAAGGTCAACCAGCGCCCCCACCTTCTTCAAATCAGATGAAATGGTTGTCAATTAACTCAACTCCGTTTGTGCTGGTTTGTACAGCAAAAATAGTTGTTTGTGCCGCTATTTTTTCAGGTGAAAATGTAATTATTCATATTCATTCGACTGTTACTAATATCATTAAACTTATAGCAGTACCACATTGTTATATATTTTAAAATATGCATTTTAAAATATATATATTTTAAACATATATT
>NW_015151139.1:192511-195570 GCF_000732505.1 Cyprinodon variegatus
TATATATATATATATATATATATATATATATATTTAGAATATATTTATTTTCAATATTTTATATTTGAAATATAGATTTTAAAATCTTCTAAAATTTTCATCTGTACTGCAATCATTTTAAATGATAATAAAAAAAAATAGTTTTGTTATCTTTGCACAAACAGTGTTCACTCTAAACCCTACAAGCCATTAAACGCTGAGCAATAACTTACATGTATCCTTGCACTTGCTAACTATGCATGTCCATCATCCATTTTCCATTACACTTTATCCCAGCTGGGTTCACAAGGGGTGCTAGTAAGATGTTTATGTATGTGTGTGTATATATATATATATATATATATATATATGGGGGGGTTGAAAAAAGATTGATAGTTTGATTAAAGAGGCTCCATTGATGAAATGAGGTATTCCTTAGTCTCCTATAATTTTCTCTGATTACTTTTCAGGTCATCTACTGGCTGCAGATCACCTACTGAAGCTTAATTTGAATTTTATTAGAGGAAGGGTGTCGCTGAGTCAGGTCATTAAAGCTGCCTTGACCTGCACAATGAAACATTGTTTTAACAAGCTCCTATCACAGCATTGTATAAAACAGATTAAAGCCCAACAACAAAGAAAGTACACAGTGAACCATCCCTAATGATCAATGAAATGCCAGGGCCATCTGTGTTGCTGTTGGTGGAGCCTCTGTTCTGCTCCGTCACGTAGGAGCTCCGCAGACAAAGCATAGCTGTGCTTTTGCAGTCTAACTTCCCACTGATACAGGAAGCCAGCCAGCAGAAAAGCAGGGACATGCTTTCAGCTGATAACACCAAGAAACACAAACACCCACACTCGATTTGAGCTCCTTCGGCTCACCTGACGGTCAGCTGGGAGAGAAAACAGCAGCATGATGCCGACTTCACTGAAATAATGCCTTGGATCAGAAGCGTTTATATTTATATTATTAGCTGGAAGCTAATTATACAAATAAAATGCATGAAACAACAATGATTAAAATGCAGCATGTAGGTAGAGAAGTGAATTTAAAGGGATTTACATTAGAAATAAGCAAAAGAAAAGGAAATATAAAGGAAAGAATCCAAGAACACTTGGATTGCATAGCAGGCCTCCATCTGAAAGCAGCTACAGATATATATATATATATAAATCATATATGTATAAATCTTAAATATTATATATATACATATAATATTTATGATTTATACATATGTCATTTACATATTTAAGTACAGCTGTATCCATTTTAGGGTTCCCCTGTTTGTTGCATTGCTATTTTTGGGGTCAGTGGAGGACATTTTTGAAAATATATCTGAACAGCTTTAAGGAAAAAAATGCACTCCAATGCTTTCTAGATATGTTTATAGTAGGTCAGAAAAGGCAGAGTGACTACTAGGGTAGCATTTAGATTTATTTTTAAAGTAAAATAAAGGAGAAACATGCTCATCTGATTCTACAATGACCTCTGGTGTTTCTAATGAAAACTACAGCCACATTTTTTTTCTGTGTAGGCAAAAACAAAGCAGATAATATTCCTGAGCTTTTTCAAACCTTGCCATTTTTTATCACTCTTATGCATATATTGAACATATTGCCACACTAGATACAAATGTTTGCATATACCTTCTTAAAAAAATGCTTTTTTTCTAAGCAACCATAAACTTCCATAAACAGCCTCAGTGTTTCCTTTACCTTGACTCACCCTGGAAGAAGGTGGATGCCTATTATGCTTTGTGACGAAAAGTACACCAGCATAAAAAAAACAAACTGTAGAATGATGCTCTGTCAATAAACCAAAAGATGATTTTCTCTTTGCAAGGTAATGTTAGAGGGCAGTCAGGGCTCCTCTCTAAAAATAGATGTATTTTATCACTTAAAATAGACCAGCGGAGCTATTTTTGTGAATTACTTTCTTCTAAGGCAGCCGTGTCAAATATTTTTACAGGCGGCCAAAATTTTTACGTTGAAAACAGGCAAAAGATGTGCTAAATGCCAAAACTATTCATTCCATGAATGTTATCTTGTCTTCCAACTCGACAGCAAAACTGATGACACATACTAAATTAAATGAACCGAGTATTCTTATTTTAATACACAAGGGATCCGTAAAGCGTCAACAACAGTCATAGAATGGCATCCTTTTACTTTTTTCAGGGAAATATTTCAGGGTTTTTCATAAAAAAACAAGATACAGTATGAGTCACTCTTCAGGAAACAACTATTATTTAGTTGAGGTGTTTCATTTTGCCATGAAATTGCAGGAAAGTGGTGCAAATCTGAAGAGTGTGTTCAGTGACGGTCTGTTGCATCCTGGGTGCACAAAGGAGCGTTGTCACAGGTCCTTCCTTCTATAACCTGTTACAGGCCCCTCTATAACCATCATTTCTCTGTACAGACTCAGTCAGCCTAAAATATTCAGGTTACAGCTTATAATTCAAAAACAATTAAGAGTTTCAATCATTTGACAAAAATGTAAAATTCTTACAATATGGCCGTGAACTGCAAAAAATCGCTCCGAGGTCTACAGATAACTACAAGCTGTTACTTGGACACCCCTACTGTAAAGGCTGTGGGTCAGCTTACACCTTTACCTTTTCTTATTCCTTCAAACATATTGCTGATTTATGCCAGCAAATATTTTGTACCGCTGATTTGAAATGGTTACTGAGTCAGATATGTGGCGTGTAATGTTTGATTTATCTAAAGTCTTTTATCTGTTACTGTGTAAATGGGTTTGACTGTAATTTAAGGACAGATTCTAATATCTCTGCAGTGTGGGCACTATAAATCTGATAGGATTTTTATTTTCTAATTGCTATTTTTGCACAATTTGCTTAAATTTGTTTGTTAAGTATTTTTTGTAGTTGAATATAAGAAATTTTGCAGATATATTTTTTATACATACTTACACATACAGCCATACCTCCTGTTCAGTTACTGTTTGCTGGTTTCTTGTTGTTACTTGGCTCTAGGGGTGTAAATCAAACCCATCATGGCGATTCGATTCAGTATCAATTTCCTGACCCAACGATTCAATTATTGTTTCAAATTTGAAA
>NW_015151139.1:195952-238023 GCF_000732505.1 Cyprinodon variegatus
TTTGTCTTCAAAGGGGCGATTTCTCAATTTATTGTACCTGACAAGAACAACACACAAGAAAACAACCGTGTTATAGGCCGCCTGCTCCAAGTGAGTCCTCCCCCACAGGACAACATGACAAAAGGGGGAGGGTCTAAGGGGTGCAAACTATTTAAACACAACACCACAGGAGAAGAAATAAAAAGTAACACAGTTAAAACAAGACAGATTTTAACCAAATAAAAAACATTTTTGGAATTACAACAAAAGAGAAATACAACCAGGTATAGTAGCAAAGTTGTACTCCACCTAGGCCTATGAAAACCTCATTCACTGAGAAATAATAATGCCTCTGTGTTACAGATTCTGAAAGGCCTTGCATCAAAAATGACTGCAAGCAAAAAGAAGGTGGTGGCTAAAGGAAGCGAGGTAGGAGGACAGAAAAGGTGTAGCGCCACCGCAGCACTGGAGTCAGAATTATGCCCAGGAGCAAATGGATAAAAATAGTCCGGAGGAAAAAATAAACATGAATTGATATTCTTGCGGACGAGTCGATGCATCTGATCGTTGGATGTTGGATTGCTGCATCGATACAAAACAATCATTTTGTACACCCCTACTTGGCTCCCCATGAGTCTTTTCCCCTGATGTCTCCTGGTTTGTGGTTTTCTGCATTTTAGTTCTTGGGTTTTGTTTCTGTTGCCTTTTTGATTTCATTAAACCTCCAAGAACTTATCACTGCCTCCATCATCTCTGCTTTTGGGTCCTCAACCAACCTCCACCCAACCTGACAGTAACTCCACCATTGCCCCATTGTGGGACAATAAAGGTATATTCTATTCTATTCTATTCTATTCTATTCTATTCTATTGTAGTCTATCCTGTTCTATTCTATTCTATTCTATTCTATAGTAGTCTATTCTATTATATACTATTCTATTCTAATGTATTCTATTCTAATCTATTCTATTCTATCCTGTTCTGTTCTATTCTATTCCATTCTATTCTATTCTATACGAGTCTATTCTATTATATACTATTCTATTCTATCATGTTCTGTTCTATTCTATACTATTCTATTCTATTCTATACTATTCTATTATATACTATTGTATTCTATTCTATACTATTCTATTGTATTGTATTCTGTTCTGTACTATTCTATCCAATAGTATTCTATTCTATTCTATTCTATTCTATTCTATTCTATTCTATTCTATTCTATCCTATTCTATTCCATTAATTACCTGGGACATTAACATGTGAATTGTGGCCCTCCATATACCCCAGAGACCACATCAAAGTAAAAGCCCCCCTGCAGAATATTTTAACCGGCGGTGTTCTGGTGGTTTTCGTCACTCCTCGCAGCTGCGCGCCTGTAATAGTGGCGCGTGAAGGTGAGAGGAGCGAGTCTACATGACGTTTGATAGTCTCGCGCTGCATGCCGGGATATAACTCGCCTCTTGTTTACAAATTGACAGAGAAACCCGCTTTGACTGAAACACGGAACATATTTCCTCTTTCTGACGCTGGCACACCCGAACCGTTGACACGCGTGTAAAAAACAGATTGCTTTCTTTAAACTGAGCCACGGCAACCCACGCACACGGAGCTGTCACTCTTACACGAGTGATTTTTTTTTCTGCACCGTCACTGACACACGCTGTGCTTTCAGTCTAATCTCAGGTCAGTATCTCTGCTTGGTTATTACAGTTATTCCACAGTAGTAGAGGGACAGGACCGTGGAGTGGGAGCTGGTGGAGCCGTGGGAGCGTGATTAGCTATCAGCTGTTTCATTTTTATAGGCTGACATTACTAGAATAGAGCTGCCAGTAATAGGAACTCAGCCTTACTTCCTTTTAAAGTGTTTGGTAAGAAACTTTGTCTGTCTCCACTTTGTTCCTCCAGTCTTCCCAGTCTCCCTTTGGGTATAATCAGGCTTTATACCGGTCTAAAGGTTAACAGTTCATTTATAAGCAGGCAATAAATGTGGCAGGTTTAACCTTTTATGTCCCATTTAGCTCATTAACTAGGGGGTTATTCTCGGTATTAGAATATAATCCTCCAGCTGAAAGTTATTTTTTTTAATCACACCAATGTTTCTTAGCCAATTAAATCACTGCAGCTCAGCGAGATATTCTGTAGAGCTGATAGACATGGGCAGTTCTAGATGGGGGCCATCGGGGGCCGATGCCCCTGTAGAACTGTAGGAAAAAAAAGTTAAAAACAATCCACTGGACTTTGTTTCCAAGCTTGAAGACATTTCACTTCCCATCCAGGAAGCTTTTTCAATTCAAAATGCCAGGAATAGAGTTCAGTTTGAGGTTTTATACAGTAGTCCACGAAATCCTTGTTTTTGTTTGGAAAAGATGTAAAATGAAATGGACGAAGGGGTCCACTCCTTTGGAATGGGGGTCGTTTGGCTTCTTTTGTTAGCCTGCAATGCCCCGTACCCGTCTAAAGGGCTGGTTATCATCCCACAGCAGTGTGTCGTAGTGAGATTGTTAGTTATTTTTGATTTATGCCCAATATTAAAGCGTGGTTGGTGCTATGTTATTCCACGCCACAACGGACAACAACCAACTAGCTGTGGGTCTAGGTACGGCCGAGGCGGTGAGGAAGTGGGGGCAAGTTTGTGCGAGAACGGAGGGACATGAGGGCGAAAAAGAGCAGGGATCCAGGTGGAAAAAGGTTCCCAGCGTTCTGCCGCACTTTGCTCTACTAGCTGGTCCATCTTCACGAGTTTTCCACAATAGTGATTATACAAACAAAACAAGCCGGTAAGGTACCAAACAGGAAATATGCATAGTGTAGAGCGGATGTAGATTTGACAAATCAGAAGCCTCCTGTCTGCGGCACTGTTTGCGGTCACCTACAATTTTGGAGAGGTGCAGCAGAGTGTCTGCAGAAGGGGCGGAGGCATATCGGCATTCACTGCGACGCAGACAACCTTTTTTTCTGAGTATAAATCGGCCTTATGTCTCTGAAAGGGAGGTCGTTAAAGGGCCTGGCTGAATAGATTAGATTTGATTAGATTCAACTTTATTGTCATTAGACAGGTACAAGGCAACGGAATGCAGTTTAGGTCTAAGCAGAAGTGCAATAGCAGCAAGTGCAGGATAAATAATGGTTCAAATAATAGGCGAGGTCTTCTGCTCTATTGCAAAGGGGCTGCAATGATAGCAGGAAGGGATCAACTCAATTGCTGCACTGTAGGTTTTTGAAAGCTGAAACCTGAGTCCACCCCCGCTTTTTAAGGTTGGTTTTTCTTTCTTTCTATCTTTGTCCGTTTCAATTTCCATGTTTTCAAAACAAAAACAAAGCTTTTTTTTGGTCTGCTGTATAAAACCTCGAACTCAGAACTATTCCTGACATTTTGAATTGAAAAAGCTTTCTGGATGGGAAGCTAAACATCTTCAAACTTGAGAACAAAATCCAGTGGATTGCTTTTAATTGTTTTTTTTTTTTTTTTGGAACAGGTTGATAGGATTTTGTGTTAAAAAAAAATCTATTATCTTATTTCAAGTGTATAGTATCTAAATATCTTGTTTTAAAGGTATGAATCCTCCTTTTTTTGGCAGATCATCTGATCTTCCTGCTCAAATTAAGGGCAAATAAACAGATTTTAAGAAACTTTAACTTTTCTTTTGCAGTGTAATACTGTACTAAATCAGTTTCTTATGATAAGTGCTGACAAATGAGGCCGTAATTGATTTTTTCAATTACGGCTTGCACATTATTTAAAAATTACAGAAATTACCCGTTTGTGGGTCATTTAACTAAAATGTTTTTTTCTTTTATTCTTTTGTTCTTTGCCCCAAAGACAAATCACTGCCCCTCCTTGTGAATTTCATCTACAACTGCCACTGCTGATATAATAAACACTGTTTACAGACTAAATATCCAATCAGTTTCATAGGTGGCAGACATTGTTTTCAAGAACATTTGTTGCCATTATGTCGTATTTTGAGCACATGTTGGGCAGAGGGGCCCAAACCTTTCAGCTGCTGGGCCTTTCAATATTAAGTCATGACCCGAAATGGTTTTGTTTTTAAATATTTCTTCAAAAATGAATCAACCATGTATGTAATGATAACAATACAAAAGCATGTAGACATGAAGTTCAGTTTTTACTTAGATATCATTAAGTTCAAGTTCATACAAGTTGTTGAACTTCTCCCTACTTCTTTTGAGCTCTAGTAAAATGTCTTAACATCTTAATCTAAATCTTGCTTCTGTTGTTGCTCAAAGAAATTGAAAAAAAAAAATGCTTCAACATTATCATTTTATTTAGATGAATTCCTGGAGATATTCTCTATACCCCACACTCACTGAGCCATGACCCGAGCTTTGGGAACCTGTACCCTTAGGGTCCGGATGTAGAATGTCAAGTTGAGGTTTGGACTTAAACAGAACTTTTGCATTGCCTTTGCCTTCAGGGGTTTGCTACTGTCTTTGTTCTGTGAAGAAAAGAAAAAAAGCGCATCTATGTTCATTCATTTTACATTGGACTTTAAATAATGGTGCAAAGTAATTGCAAGTCCAAAGGTCCTGTTGCTTTACAACAAGCCCAAATCATTCCTCCCCTTCTGCTGTGCCTGGCAGGGAACCTGAGGTGTTTGTTCCTGAAGGGTTTTAGGTTATTTATAATACACACCCATGCAAACATATGTTGTTTACCTTTGTAATTCAATCCATCAATATTTGTTTATTCTTCATGTAGCTGTTTATTTAAAATGTTATGATGGTTCTTTTTCACCTGCTGTTAAGAGGACTGCCAGCTTCCTCAGATGTTTTTGTAATAATCCAATAAAGTCATTGCTGATGCCTGTTCTTATTGGCATAGAGTTAACACATACCCGCATGTTCTAGACCAACAAACTGCCAAATTATTCCTGCTTTTTATGAGTTGCTGAGACTTGCAGAGGATCAAAACCATCAAATGCATTTGAAGGATAAGGCTTGGCTGCTGCTTTCTCTATAAGATTCTAGGAACTGCATTCCATTGCCTTAGGAATTATATTTCTGTCCTCCTTGGCAGTGAAACAGTCTTTTTGTCTGCGTCTATAGTTATGTCTGCAATCTAAATATGATTATAAAGGTTTATGCATCTTCTGTAAATACGACTGTGATGCTTCAGAGCCATTAATTAAATACTCGATACCAAATAGGGGTTTCTGTGGATAAAACCGGTCACCAGGAGCTGGTCTATAAATTGTGTACGGGGAAAAAGGTAAAAAGATTTTTTTTTAATGTGTAACAAATATTAATCTTACATTTTTTTGTCCAATCACTCTCTTAGCTGACTGTCCTCCAGGCCTGAAGACGGGTGACTGAATCCAGCCGAATGTAAGTCAACCCACACTGTTAAGTTTGATACCAAATGCATAGTGTATTGATTTGTATTTTATTTTATTCAAACACAAAAAAAATCTGTGAGATTAGAAATATCTTTTACAGTCTGGGTTTAACAGGGTAAAAAAAAAACATCAGAGAAAGTGCAGTGAGGTTATTGTACATTGGTCTATGCTCACGATATGGAGCACATGCTAACATACTGTCGCCCCTCCTGGCCTGTTGCTGGGTAGGGTGTGAAAAGAAAGATAAATTTAGAAAAGGTTCTGGTCATGGTGTGGCAAACTGAAGGTCTATGAGCGCAATCTCTGTTAAACCAGCAGGTTTAAGGCTGAGGACTCATGCAAATTCTCTAAGACCATTATCACACATGTTTTTCCCTTGCTAACAGTTTTTTCTCATGGTCTTTATATGATGTGCCATCAGGCTAATCTGTTTGCTGATGATGATGTTTAGAGGATGACTGGCATCCTCCATAATATCATTCATTAATGGATTATTGTCAAGCAAAAGAAAAATAATTCAACACAGGTCAGCCTTTTCTTACTCTGATTTCCTTTAGTGCTCCCCGAAATAGTTAAAGGAGGCCATCTGTGTTTAGTATAAATTCAATATAAATCCAGCTGTTCTGCGAAAACCTGACAGGTTTGTCAGAAAAACATGAGAAAGCAAAGAGCATCATGAAGACATAAGATCACAGCGGAGCGGACAGATTGAGATACACTTCTGGAGAAATTCACATAACTGATAATGTACCAAGACACTGGTTACACTGGAGGAGCTGCAGAGATCCACAGTGTTTTCATGACCCAGTAGGTGCTAATTATGAAGGTTATTTTGTTTCAAAACTAATCTTTATAAATTCCACTTTATTATTAATTAGATTACCTCTAAAGACCATTGGTAGCACTGGATTTATTAGAGGCATAAAACTCAAGCAAGCTTAATGTATATGCAGGTGTGTCGTAGATATTCTTTATGGAAAAGTGGCAAGAAGAAACGTTAGTGTTGAAAAAAACATTGTTAAAACCTCCCACTTTACCACAGTTCATGCTAGGGACACAGTAAACCGTAGATGATGCAAAAAATGTTCGCTTCTGATCACCCCAGCATGAAGCATAGTGGTGGCAGCATCTTGCTAGGGAAAAGATTTTCTTAAAGGTCATAGCTTCAATTTTTCATCAAAACTATACATTTTTCAAAAATAATACATCCACGGAATGTTTAGAGTGGTGCAGAATAAAATTATTGATTTTATTAAAAACAAAGTAATACTTAATACATACTTTTTTTAAAATACATTTTAATTAGTTTAGAATATATAAATATTTACTTCTGGTTATGATGCCACTGTCAGCATGAAAGGATTTTGCACCAATAGGAATAGTCGGTTGAAGTCATGTGAGTTTAGGTGTTGATAAATCCCAGTAGTTATGTGATAAAAATGAAATAAAAGCTTCTTTTCTGCGTTAGGTGTATTAGATTAAATAAAAAACAAACAAAAAAGAAGCAAAAAGAGGGTTTATCCATGAGGGTTGGTGCTGACTTAAAGAGATCCACAACTAGTTGAACAAGTTGGTCTAAAAATGTTGTAACTATTAACTTAAAAATCGTGATATGTAGAAACACATAAGATAATTCAAATGATATATACTTTTTATATGTTTCACACAGGAAGCAGGTGAAGATTTTCAGTCCATGTCATAGTCTTTCCAAAAAAGTAAAAAAAAGAAAGTAAAAAAACAATCCACTGGACTTTGCTTTCCAAGTTTGATCCAGGAAGCATTTTGAATTGAGAAAACTTCCTGGATGGGAAGCGAAACATCTTCAAACTTGGAAAACAAATTCCTGCAGTTTGTTTTTTAACCTTTTTTGGTTCACACAGTCAGGTTGCCATTTTATCACCTGTGCAATATATGCTGGGTTGATGATGTGGTTTGGTCTTACTGGACTAGAATCTATGGTGACCAGATTTCTGCAATCTAATCTGGGGACATTTCCAGCTCATAGATAAAATAAATACCTTTTATGAAAAGTAAAATAGGAAATGGGGACATGGTACATTTAGACAATGCTGCGACTGCCTCAATGTTTTCATGAGCCGTTAAAACATCGGAAATCAAAATCAAATCAGAAGATAAGAAACTGTTTAAAGTGACAAAGCATCATTCAGTCCGGATAACATTGTAACACATCCTTATATATATACACATCGTTTGCATCATTATATATCTAACACAATCTTTGATCCTGATAGTAACTGTAAACAGCCTAGAAACTAGGAGCTTAGTGTAGTATGGCTTTCCATATTGGTTAGCATCTCCTAGTAGGGGTGTAAATCACACCCATCATGGCGATTCAATTCAGTATCCATTTCCTGACCAAACGATTCGATTATTTTCGATACTCAAGAATATATCATCTTCTTTTTCCTCCGCCACGTCTGTCTTGCCTACCTCTTTTTTTCACCTCCGCTATCTCCGCCATGTCCGTCTTGCCTACTGTTAACACATGTGTGCGCATGCGGAAAGAGGGCAGTGTCTAAAGGAAGCGAGGTAGGAGGGAAAAACAGGTTTAGTGCCACTGCAGCACGGGAGTCAGAAATACGTCCAGGAGCAAGTGGATAAAAATAGACCAGAGGAAAAAAAAAACATGAATCGATACTCTTGCAGACGTATCGATGCATCAGATTGTCGGCTGGTGGATCAATGCATCGATACAAAACGATTATTATTTACGCCCCTATCTCCTAGTAACAGAGGCATATAAACCCAAGCTTCTTCGGCCTACACTCCCCTCTCTCTCCCTTTGGTCTTTCTTTACTCCCTCTTGTGATTTCTACGTTCTTACAAATTTCAATGCGCTCCAGTTCAAACGGAAAAGGTTTAACATTATTCCATGCTATTATTGCTAAATGGCAGTGGCGCAATAAGATTCAGAATTTACTCAGAATGTACTGCAGCATAAAGAACATGGCTTTGCTATGTGACAATATTTTATTTAGATTTTCTAAAACTAAACAGGTTAAAGTACTTTTACTGTACATGCGTATTTCTAATATAAAGTCTATTGCAAAGGGGCTCAGAAGCCATGAGTAGGTTGCCACTTTTCTTGACAGGTCGCCAGTTTGTTGCAGGGCAACACAGAGACACATAAAGATGCACAACCATGCACATACACACTTACACCTAAGGACAATTTAGAGAAGCCAATTAACCTAACAGTTTTGGGACTGTAGGAGGAAGCTGGAGTACCCAGAGAGAAACCCACACATGGCAGAAAGACCCCGGGATAGGAATCAAACCCAGAACCTTCTTGCTGCAAGGCAACAGTGCTACACACTGTACCACCATACAGCCGCTGTTTCAAACTTATGGTATATAACGCATAATCTAAAGAAAAAAGCAACTAAAAAGCAGATGTAAACAGTATAATCATATATATCTGAGCATGCCCGATGATGAGGTCAGACAAGCAGTTTAAGAGATCGAATGTAAAAAGTATCCAATAGGCTCAGAAAAGTCATAAAATATTTTTAGAAATATGTAGTTAAGCATTCTTTGGTGATTTAAGGATAAAAATACGAACTTTTAGTACCATTATTACAGTATTTATGGTGACTTAGATTAACATATCTGCTTGCACATGTGCAGTACGGATTAGATGGTGGCAGGACCAAAGAGCTCAGTAAGAGGGAATACTTTGATTTCATTGGTCATCATGATTGGAGTACCTCAGTCTCTGCAAAGCAGATGCACCCCGCCAATTCTAAACCGCCACAGCCCAACAGATATGAGAATGTATATATTGTAAATGATCAGCCTGTGTTCTTGTTTGTTTTTCACAGGAACAGAGCGACTGCAAAGCGGTTAATCGAACGCTACTTTCGACAGTTAACTGAAGGCTGTGGAAATGGCAACTGCACCAATGAGTTTTGTGCCTCTAGCAATAACTGTCAACCTCTGGATAACAATGCAGCTGCTGCTAAAGCGCTGGACCTATTTAAGGTTAATGCCAAACTGTGCGATTATTACCCTTCAGTGGAGTCCAAGTCTGACGAAAACTCTCGGATGGAGAGCGAGACGAACACTGAAAAATTCTCAGGTATTTTAAAGTGGACTATTGATTCCCATGGATGCAGAGTTTAGCTCTGTTGTAATGGTTTTATCTCCAATTACAGATGTTCACTACCTCACAGAGCACACGGTGTGTAGGATCCTGAGTGTCTGTGAGGAAGAAGGGAATTATTCTACTCTTGTCCGCATCATTGGCAGGATATTCTCTAATGCGGAAGCTCTCATGAAGAGCTTTCGGAAGGAGGAACCAGGTGCCGCCAAGAACCTGGATTCTCTTAAATTGAGAGAAGAGAAAGAGAGCGACCAGTCCTCAGGCAAGAAGGCCTCCTCCTCCGCCTCCTCATCAGAGGAAACTCCAAATGGAAACCCCAACTCTTACGAGCCCACCGTAGACATTGATGCCGTACGGAGGGTCTACGATAAACTTCTTTCCATCGACCAGGTGGAGTCTGCCTTGGTAAATGCCCTCATTTACCTCACTCCAAACGTGGAACTTGACCTGGAATATCTAGACGTGTACGAAACAAACCCTGATTACCTGAACATCTTCATTATTGTGATGGAGAACAGCAACCTTCATAGCCCAGAGTACCTGGAAGTGGCATTACCTCAATTTTGCAAGGCGATGAGCAAGCTGCCACTGACTGCCCTAGCTCGGCTGACCAAACTCTGGTCGTCGTACGGCCTCCCTCACGTTCGGCGGATGATGGAGACCTTCCAGCAGCTGATTACTTTCACTGTTGTTAGCAATGAATACGGTGCAGAAAATCTGGTGAATGACGACGAGACAGTGGTGGCTGCAACCAACTGCTTAAAGGTAGTCTTCTACGCAAACATCCTCGGAGGAGAGGTGGATGTAGAGCACAACGAAGAGGATGATGAAGACTCCGAGTCAGATGAGCTGACGCTGCACGAACTGCTGGGTGAAGAGCGGCTCTTTAAGAAGGGCCCGCGGGTTGACCCTTTGGAGAGAGAGCTTGGTGTACGCGCCATAGACAGCATAAAGCCCCTCATACCATTTGAGGATTTTATCAATGAATCTGTGAACGAAGTGATTGAAATGGACAAAGATTTTACCTTCTTCAAAGTCAACGCAGAAACAAAGTTTTCCTTCCAGAGCTGCCCCTTCATTCTTAGCGTCATTACCAAGAGCCAGGGCTTGTATTATGACAACAGGATCCGGATGTACAGCGAAAGACGCCTGACGGCTCTCTACAGCATGGTACAGGGCCAGCAGCCAAACCCCTATCTGAAACTCAAAGTACGCCGAGACCACATCATTGACGATGCCCTCGTCAGAGTGAGTCTAAATAAATTGTCTGCATTACTTCTGTCATTGCTGCACCATTAATCATTGAACTCTGTTTTTTCCTGCATTTCCAGTTGGAAATGATCTCTATGGAGAACCCTTCTGACCTGAAGAAGCAGCTGTATGTGGAGTTCGAGGGGGAGCAAGGCGTAGATGAGGGAGGAGTTTCGAAGGAGTTCTTTCAGCTCGTATTGGAGGAGATCTTTAATCTGGACATAGGTTAGACTCGAAACACCACATTTACAGCTTCTGTTGTGTGCTAAAAGTTTAAAGGAGGTTTTTTTACGTCTGTGATATGTTCACTTATCAAAACACTATGTCCTGGATAATGCTAGCTTAGCATAAAAACATTAAACCTGTAAAAGTCCAACTAACATACAGTAGTCAGCCTCAGTCTGTCCCCGTACCTGAAATTGGTAAGGACACTTCAGCCGTGGCAGAAGTACATCAGTGGTTGCCATGTTAAGTTCAATCAAAATAGTCGTGGCTGTTAGAAAGGACTTACGTGTGGGTATACTCCCGCAGCAGTGTGTCGCAGTGAGCTTTTTGCAGATATTTTTGATTTATGCCCAATTTTGTGTGGTCTGCGCTATGTTATTCCACGCCACAATACAAGAGGGGCAATCACGAACTAGCTGTGGGTCTAGATACGGCCGAGGCAGTGAGGAAGTGGGGGCAAGTTTGTGCGACAACGGAGGGACATGAGGGCGAAAAAAAGCGGGGATCCAGGTGGAAAAAGGGTCCCAGCGATCTGGCGCACCTCGCTCTTCTGGCTGGTCCTTTTTACAAGTCATTTTCCAACGGCGGTCATACAAACAGAACAAGCCAGTAAGGTACTAAATAGGAAATATGCATAGTGTAGAGCGGATGTAGATTTGACCAATTCTAAAAGAAAATGGCATATGGAAATTGACTGTTCATGCTGGCCTATGGTCCCATTGACAGATAACCTTTAGTTCCTGCTTTAGTGTACCTCTGTTTTAAAATTCACTTAGAATAGTTGGGGGTGTTTACCATAAGGGTCAATTCTTACACTCGCTTCCTTTCAAATGACTGTGTTCACAGGGATGTTCACCTATGACAACGACACCAAACTGTTCTGGTTTAATTCATCCTCCCTGGAGAACGAAGCACAGTACACCCTTATTGGAATCGTTCTGGGGCTGGCGATTTACAACAACTGCATCCTGGATGTTCATTTCCCCATGGTTGTCTACAGGAAGCTGATGGGGAAGAAAGGGACCTTCCTGGACCTGTCAGACTCACACCCAGTACGGTATCTTTTTCTGATAATCTGTTGCAGTGTTAAGGTGTATGAATTGAAATTAGTCTCATAGAGTTCTTGTAGAGTCCTCTCTGCCTTACCTCCCTTGTTTGCTACTTTTATTTTTTCCTCCCTTCCTTGGCTCTTTCCTTTATTCCTTCCTGTTCTTTCTTGCTTTGTGGTTTATAAAGGGGTTGTTTTTTGTTTGTTTTTTCATCCTCTTTTGGCAACATGGCTGTGGGGATTGATGTCCCAGAGGTAGCTGATAGCCCAACAGCTTCTTTTACAAGGAGACCATTATGACTGTTGCCAAAGGTTTCTGCTTGATACTTGTACATTAAACCTTATTGAAAGTTATTAAGGGAGTAAAATCTTATGCAACAAACATGGAGAAGTAAAGGGTGGTGAGAAAGAAAGAGGGTATAAGAACAAAGGGAAGAGAGAAGGTGATAGAGACAGGAAAGATGCATGAAAAGAAAAAAAATAAAACAAAACAGCAAAAATAGGCACAGAAGATAAACAGTAACTCTGCTTAAACACCTGTGTGAGATGAGAGGAACAGAAAGCAGAGAACAAAATAGCAAAAAGAAGACAACAGGCAACCTTTTAAGTCTGGCTTATTATTTAACAATATCTGCCAGAGTTACAATAGGTTACGACTTTATTGATCTCACAGTGAAGAAATTAACTTGTCGCATCGTCTCAATAGTCAAAAGAAGGTGCCAAAGGGAGGAAAAGGTGCATATATACATATTTAACAGGATTATCACACAGGTTATTACACAAGGTATTGAATAGTTTGTGTAAAGGACATAGGATTAAATTGAAATAGCTTTAAGATTCTTCTTCTTTTCTTACTTTGGAGCTACAGTAGCACTTCAGGTCACCACTTTCTCCTGTGGCAGGTTCTCTATCAAAGTTTGAAGGAAGTACTGGAGTATAGTGGGAGCCTGGAGGAGGACATGATGCTCACCTTCCAAATATCCCACACAGACCTTTTTGGAAACCCCATGCTGTATAACTTGAAGGAGAACGGAGACAAGATCCCCGTTACTGAGGAGAACAGACAGGTGAGCTGTTTTTAGTTGTATCTTACTTTGGGGATGTGGAACAGATTTATATCATATATTCTAATAGGGATGGAACGGTTTATGAAAACCGTCCGAACCGTTCGGTTTGACTGTCTCGGTTCGATTCGCGTGTGTTTCCTTTGGTTCATGCGCTGCTTCTTTTTCTCATAGGCGAAGCGTTCACACTCTAGAGCAGAAGGTGGCGGTACTGCGACCAAAGCCAACCACCAGTAGTAAACAAGAAGAAGAAGCAAAGCAGCGTAGCTGGGTGTAGCAGGAAAAAAATCAGTTGTTGTGGAGAATTGTGTGGGTATGGCGAGTGGGAAAGAACAGGAGTTGGAAGACGCGCCAGCAGCACTTTATAGGTCTGCTGTATGGGACCACTTTGCATTTAGAGTGAACTACGATGACGGCGGAAAGAAAGTTGTGGATAAAAGTGCAACAGTGTGCAAGCATTGTGCAACACGTTTTGTTTATGCTTACAGCAACACGACCAACATGTCAGGCTAACAATCAACATATACCGAACCGAAAACCGTAACCGCGAAAACCGTGAACCGAACCGAACCGAACCGTGGATTTTGTGAACCGTTCCACCCCTATATTCTAAGTATTTAGTCTTACATTAATGAAAATAAAAGTTTTATTTATCTTTATTTTTTTTCTTAAAATGATGTCATTTCAATAGATTTCTGTTCTATTTTTACATCTTTGCATCAATCAAACTTCACCAATCCAACAGATTCTGTAGTAACATCACTCCAGTCTCTAAATCCTGACTTAGAACTCCAGCTTTTAGAATGATGGCAAAAAATACAACTTTTTTTGTCTCTAAATCCTTCTAAATTCAATGTTTTTTAATCTCCTCCTCAACCCCACTAATCCTCTAATTCAAATAAATGATTAGAAGTCATGTTGCTCCTGGTTCCTCCAGTGTGTGTTTCACAAGTTGAAAAAGGGGAACATAGCAAAGATGGCCTAATTTGAAAGGAGTCGCAAATGTTGCTTAATTTCCTGAACATAACTTTGAAAATTGGCTCACCCTTTACAACTCCCCACACACTGATTTTGACATTGCAAGAAAGAAAACTGGCTGTAACTTTTTGAACATGCCTTTCTTTGTGTGTCTGTGATTCACAGGAATTTGTTCACCTGTATGCAGACTACATCCTGAACAAAAGCGTGGAAAGCCAGTTCAACGCTTTTAAGAAGGGTTTCCTGATGGTCACAAACGAGTCCCCGCTGAAATACTTGTTCAGACCAGAGGAGGTAGAGCTTCTGATCTGTGGGAGCAGGGTGAGGAAAATCAGCTCAGCTTTAAACAGTGACTTCGTTTTATCAAATATATAATTAATCTATGCTGTACATCAAGGGAAGTTGTAATAACTGGCAAAATACTTTTATGGTGTTTTAAAAAAAAAAAAGCCAAATGGCAGGAATTTGAACAGCACTACTTTTTAGGGTTAAAGGAATCCTATTTAGGACAACTTGCTTCAGTTGTTGGTCTTTTCTGATCCGCAGATTAGGTTTTGAAATAACTCTTTATTCCATTTAACTAGATTTCATCAAGTAGTTTTAGCAAAAGTATTTCTAACTTCATGGTCTTCATCTTGCCACCTCATTATAAATTTGATATGACAATTCAATTCAATTCAGTTTATTTATATAGCGCCAATTCACAATACAAGTCATCTCAAGGCACTTTACAGTTCAACAGTACAATGTAAATTGATTGCATTGCAAAAACAGATATAAAAATAAGTAAAATTGTCTTGGGAAATGGGTATTTTCGCTTAATTTAACCAGGTAGATAAGATGATTTGCCAATGGAATTAATAATTTTGCCTTTAAAGTAAGAAAATTAGATCTTATGCTCTTGATACAGGATAATGTTTTTTGTTCTCCTGTTTAAAAATAAATTGTCCATTGGCAAATCTTTGACTAATCACTCAAATCAAGGGAAAATACTCTTAAAAGAAAATTGGATTTAATTTTTTTTAGTTTTTGCAGTTTGCATACAAAGACTTTCCACTGTATCTATTTTCCATATTTGCCTAAACCCATCACCAAAGGTACATTATTGAACAATGAATAAACAAGAAAAAAATGCAACTCCCAGTGAAAAGAAAAAAGGAAAAGTCTAAGTATGCAAAAGCACAATAAATATTGGCAGCCTAGAGGAATGAGAGACCAGCAGCACTCGCAGCTGAAACTGGTATTTTGATAAACGCGTGAGTAAATGCTGCCAGCAGGTGGCGGCAGCGTACATCAAGGTTTATGTCTGATGAAGGACTAATTAAACACTACAATTATTTTCCACATGATGTTGACCATGCGTATTAAGTCGATACTTTTGCTGCAGGTTGTAGGTTTTAAGTCCCTGTCAGCTTTGTATATCTAGAGAATTCAAAGTTTTCTCTTCCTTGCCAGTTCTAGTTTAGTGGGAATGGAAGAAGACCCAGTGGGAACACTACTGTTTAAGTATCTAGCATATGTGTTTTTCCTGCGAGGTGTACTTCTGTCCGAGCCCCATGTTTCTTGCAGCCTATGACAGCTTTTCTTGTACCTCCCATGCTGAGCAAAGATCTCTGCAGATCCTTCAATAGTACCTTTGGCCTCTTGGCTGTTTCTCTATTCACATGCTCCAGTCAGTTCAGGTGCATAGCTGTTAGGGGTGTGCTGATACAACTTTTTCATTTCCGATACGATACTGATATTGCAGCTGTGAATATTGGCCGATACAGATATTGACCCGATGCGATATTAGTATGAATCATACCAGCTTCTATAACTAAAACAGGGAACAAAAGTTAACAACTGAAAAGAAAAACAACTGATCCATGTAAAATTAACCAATGAGTTACCAATGAGTTACAGACATTTTCAACAGAACATCCCTAATAGCTACGTCTTGGTGGGTTTGCAGTTTTGCTGTAAGGTTCCTTAAAGTCTGAGGCAATGGTTTAATCAAATACTGAAACGTTTAAAGGAGGTGTAAACTTCTCTGTGATGAGGAAAGCCAGTAAAGGGCTGGTTATACTCCTGCAGCAGTGTGTCACAGTTAGCTTGTTGCAGATATTTTTGATTTATGCCGAATTATGAAGCGTGGTCTGCGCTATGTTATTCCACGCCGCAACGCAAGAGGGACAATCACGAACTAGCTGTGGATCTAGATATGGCCGAGGCGGTGAGGAAGTGGGGGCAAGTTTGTGCGACAACGGAGGGGCATGAGGGTAAAAAAGAGCGGGGATCCAGGTGGAAAAAGGGTCCCAGCGTTCTCCGCCCCTCGCTCTTCTAGCTGGTCCATATTCATGAGTCGCTTTCTACAATGGTGGTAATACAAAACAAGCTGGTAAAGTACCAAACAGGAAATACGGATGTAGATTTGACCCATTAGAGGCCTCCTATCTGCAGCACTGTTTGCGGTCACCTACAGTTTTGGAGAGCTGCAGCAGAATGTCTGAGGAAGGGGCGGGGCACATTTGCGTTCATTGCGACACACGCAGACGACCTGGTTTCTGAGTATAAATCAGCCTTAAGGCTTGTGCACCTAGAAAGGTCACCATAGAGAGCTTTATGTAAGAGTAAAGTTATTTATTAACTCTCTAAAAGGTCTTTTGTTTCGTGATAATATGCAGACATTCCTCTTGCAATTCTACATCTTTTTATCTCCTCAGTTGACTTAATAATAATGAATTTCAGTGAAAAGAGGAGGGATGTTACAATAGCAACTATGTCTCACTCCTGTTATTGATTAAATACTAGATTTGTTCATATTCTGAAATCAAAGAAAAGTTAATTTATGAATGCTTTTATTTCTACTTCTTTCATTTAATTTTCATTTATCTAAGTTTATAGATTTTCATCCTATTTTAAAATGGTTCATGGATCTTTAGCTGTTTGTTTTAAGCTGTGCTTTTTAAATGACAGATTCTATCAATTCTTTCTTTATTCCACAGAAACTTGATTTTGAAGCTCTTGAAAAGACAACAGAATATGATGGAGGTTATAACAAGGACAGCCAAATTATCAAGTAAGTCCATTGACTGCATGCAGTTCAGTTTGTTTATATAGCTCCTGGTAACAACACACGTCATCTCAAACAGTTTAACACAACACAAATCATGCAGAAGGACTGCTTCACAGTTTTCTACATGGCAAAATATATCAAATTAAGGACAATTTTCTTGAAATAACTACTTTCCTTTGATGTACGGAGGTAAGTGGGACGTTTCTCTAAGGCAAAAAGATAATTTATGTTAAAAATCAGAAAAATAAAAGCTCCATCTTCCTACTTAAAGTGCATAATATCATATTTTGTTATTTAAGGGGAATAATGCTCATTCCTTGGGCGAATTATCATATTTGTATACTAAAATAGCGCAAATACATGTATTTTAAGACATTTTAATTTGTTTTTCGATCAGTTTTTGCAGTTTATCTACTGAAGCCAAGCTGATTGCATCCAGTCATTGACTATGCAGAATTCACACATAAAAAACATGCACAAAAAAAAACAAAACAAAAAAACGGTCAGTTCAGGTGTTTTATAAAATATGTGAATCATTCTTTATATACCAAACTGAATGATTGTTGTTCTCTACTTCAAAAAACACTTTAGATTTAAAATGGAAAAATTTTCTATTTTTTTATAAATATTTTATCATTCAAAAATTCAATGTATAACGTGGATGCATAAACACCTCTTTTTATTTCAGTGTTAAATTCTATTTAACACTGAAATAACACAGAGTTTTTATCTTTAAATGCTTTTAAGTTGAAAGTGAATGAATTTGAAGCAACCTCAATGATCTCTAATTGTTTTACTTGATATGTTTTTTATTTTTTACGTACCTGTCATTTATATTAATATATCTATGTTTAATGTTTCTTATGTAACTTTGCTGCCTCTTGGCCAGGACTCCCTATTGGTTAAATAAATGTTAAATAAAAATAAAGATTCAAAAGTAGCAGATTATAATCAGAAATGTCTCCAGACCTTTACTGATGGTTGATTTTCTTTATTCAGACCCCACTGATTTTTAATTGGTTAGCCCTGCTTTACAGCCTAATGGTCTTCTAGGTAACTAATGGCACTTAAAGGCACCATCATGACCCTTCTGCATATAAAGCCAGAGAATGACCCAAATCTGAACTTAGCTAAACAGTAAGAAAAGGGTTTTTATGCTGTACACATCTTGTTAGCTAAATAATGCAGTATTTTGGCCATTCCTAGCTTAGGGGTTCATACTTCTTCTATAGGACTCTGAGGTTCTTCAAAGTCGGTGTATTATGCTAAAAGAGATTCCTCTGTCTGAGCTGATATATTTATCTTGAAGCAAATCTTTTTAAAGAGATTATCGGATACACACACAGTCTGGAAAATGACTTTTCAGTGGTTCTCTTCCGGATCTGGATAAGATGGAGAAATATTTGTACTTTCAGGTTTTACTTCTTCTGTTTCACAAATCTTGTGACCTTCCATCTGTTGTCCTTTCATTATGTTCTTCCTTTCTTCCTTCTGTCCTGTTTTCTTTCCTTTTTTCATTGTGTTCTTCCTGTCTTTCTTCTTTGTCATTCCCCGACTCCCCTTCCTGTCATGTTTGAATGTTTCCTTAATTTCCTACCTGATTTCTTCCTTGCCTTCCCTCATCCTTCCTTGTGTCCTACCTCATTGTCTTCTTTCTGTCCTTCATTCTTTCCACTCTTAAGTTATTTTATATTTAAAGCCTGCCATGTTGAGCTTTACAATATTAAAACACTAAGACCTGAAAGAATGTTTAATTTTTTTTAAATGAAAGATGTTTAGACATTCCTCAATTAATATCATTCCTATACTTTTGACTGCAGAGATTTCTGGGAAATTATCCACTCTTTCGGCGAGGAGCAGAAACGGCTTTTTCTTCAGTTCACCACGGGAACAGACAGAGCTCCAGTCGGAGGTCTTGGTAAATTAAAGATGATCATCGCCAAGAACGGTTCTGACTCTGACAGGTACGGCCGACCCAGGATGCTGTATGTCCACCTTTGATGCAATTGGCTCAATTAAACCTTTTCTGTTGCGTTTTATTGCAGACTACCGACCTCTCACACCTGCTTTAACGCCCTGCTGCTCCCTGAATACTCCTCCAAGGAAAAACTGAAAGAGAGACTCCTCAAGGCCATCACTTACGCCAAAGGCTTTGGGATGCTGTGAAGAAAAAAACAAGGGAATACCACAGAAACACACAGGGAGACCTGAACAAACACCAAAATGCTGCAACAACTCTGTGCCTAATGGATTTCTCACAGATAAATCCACCGCTGGCCTTCCATGCTGAGCCTTCACTTGCTTTTTAACTTTGACAACTATGTAGGCATTAGAAATCCCAAAGAAGTTCTGTTCCTGAAAGATAAAACCCATATTTGAATTGTGAAACTGTGAAAGTGAGCTTCCATATAGTAGCAGATAAAGTATATTTATTAAACTAGTTTGACTTCTGATGCCTCTGAAGTTTATACATGTAGCAGTATTTTCTCCTCACTGGGCGTGATGGTGCTCCTTGACTGCAACTGATGAAAACAAAGAGTTGAACCCTTTTGTATTACCTGCTAATAAATATAGCGTCACTTATAAACCGTATTTTCTGTCTTAGTAAGGGCAATCTTCAGTTTATGATTGAAACTTTTTTGCTGTGCCTGTAACAGATGAACATAGTTTGCTGTGAACCTGATGTGATATTATTGTTTTCTGCAGTTTGCAAGGTTTCAGAATCTGTTTCAAAGCGATTTAGCGACAGTATTAGCGCATCAAATCTGAAACAGGTGGTTTCCTTCTCTTGTTGCCTAAGAGTTACTGATTTGCACACTTCTATGTGCAGATGCCAAATGTGCAAGGCCTGTTTAAGGGAAACTGTCACAATAAAAGGTTAGATTTGGCCATGTATCTCAGGTATGTAAAGAATTTGCAGAAAGTACTTCTGTAAACTCCAATATGCAAGGTGAATAAAAGGGAAAAATCCAAGCTTTGTTGTAATTTTTTTTATTTATTTACTAAGTATAGAAATGCCTGCTCAGTTTGGTGACAATGTAACCAAGCTATGGACAGAAACTTACACCTTTAGAAACTGAATTTGAATAGTTTTTTTTTTTATTAATTAATGCAATTAATTAGAAATTTATTGCATGGTTTGAAAAAAAATCACTAGGTTGAAACCAAATTTTATGGTTTGTAAATGAATTCCTTACTTTGAATTTTTTTTTTAATTCTGGAGCACACATAAGCTTAGATGCCATTCAGCATTTTAGGCATAGCAATCAGAGAACAGAGAAGTACATAACACTGATGGCAGGTTATAGTGCTTGTAGCTAATAGCTGTAGACAGCATAACTGTTACCTTTAGCCCATTGGATCCTTGTTATTCATAGACATTTAGTATTGTTAGTCTGAATAGCTAATGTTGTGCTTGTTGTTTCCATCAGTAAGCCCCATGCTGTGTGCACACTTACTTCAACTCTAAATACTGAAAGGAAATTTAACCTGAAGATAAATCGGTGGGGCTGCTCAGTGGCACAGAAGGTTTTGGGTTCGATTCCTGGACAGGATCTTTCTGCATGGAGTTTGCATGTTCTCCCTGTGCATGTGTGGGTTCTCTCTGGGTACACTGGCTTCCTCCCACAGACCAAAAACATGACTGATAGATTGATTGGCTTCTCTGAATTCTCCTTAGGTGTGAGTGTGAATGGTTGTTAGTCTCTGTGTTGCCCTGCGATGGGCTGGCGACCTGTCCAGGGTCCACACTGGACAGGTCCGTAGACAGCTGGAGATAGGCACCAGCAACCCACCACGACCCCAGCTGGGATAAGCGTGACGAAAAATGGATGGATGGATGGATTAAAAACTGAAATTAAATTAAATTGCAAAATTAAAGTGAGGATAAGACAGATTTCCAAAACAAAAATAAATTAATAAAGCAGAATACATATTCAAACTAATGAAATAAGTTTCAGCCTAGTTAAATTAAATTTCAAGGTAACGCTTTTACATATATATATATATATATATATATATATATATATATATATATATATATATATATATATATATATATATATATATACCTAGGGTGAAATTGTTCCTTTTCTTAATTTCTTTTGCTTTGGTGGTTTGGTTTGGTCCTGTGAGAACATTTACTACTCTGGGAAGCCATAGACCTATTTAATGACATGATCCTCTGCGACATATTTTAAGCTAGTCCTGCTCATATGTCTCAGAAATTATGACCTAATAATAGGATTGCTTAATCTCATTTTACCCTTCACTCATCTCATCACCCTAGAAGTGGATCTAATTGGTGACATCATAACCTACTTTCTGATCAATTCAGCTTCTATCTATTTGGCCGCATAGGGGCACATATTAAGCATTTAACATCCCTAGATTGTCAATTCAAGGTTAGAAAGGGTAAAGAAATAGAACAAAACAAAGGAAGGTTTCTGAGAAACTGAATAATTTTTTCTGATTTTCTTTAACTATTTGGATTTCTATACCAGAAAAACCAAATAATAACCTCATAAATACACGGTGCCGCACAGGAGAGCGAGATTCAGCAGTAGATTAACACCTCAGCAGCACATTTTACACTTTTATTGACCATTTCTAAGACTCAGACAGATGGTTGAAAGAAGACACTGAAAGGATAGGAATGATCATTGTTTTAGAAGTCTTCAGAAAAGACTGAGCAAATGTCCTGCTGCCTCCAATTTAAATCTGATTTTGTTTGCAATGAAATAGAGGACTTGGAAATTGCTTGTGCAAGATTGGATGTTAGACAAAAATTGTTTCATTCCCCAATGTATGCAACCATGCAGCATGTTTGTTTTATGCCAACATAAGAGGCAGGATAGGAGCCAATGTGTCAACTATGTATCTAGAAGATCTGTGAAGCCAGTGGAACATAAACGCACACAAATAAAAATCTTAAAATTTGTTTCTCACCCAGAAGGTTATGCAATAATTAATGGTATACCTCCATAATTGGAAAATACTCATTTTATATAATCAGACACTTTAATAATCCCCGAGGGAAATCACAGCAAATAAGGCCATATAAGGAGCTCTAGTTTTATAAGTTCTGGCCTCCCTCCATGTTTTTTTTTAATTTAAAATGGTACTAGATTGAACTTTGCTGGTGTTGATAGAGACTAGAATCATAAAATAAGAACATCTATTTGGATTCTTAAGGAAATTCTGTTAATAAATATCTTTTTACTATCCCATTAAACATTGCTTTTAGTCTACAATCACAGTATTAAGGAGCAAGGATTTTTCTGTGGATTGAAAAATACTTCAGCTGAAATTAGTTAAATATTATGTCTGTTTTCAACCATATATTGACAAAGTAATTATTTTGAACATTTTATTTGCATATAGCATTCATAATTGTAAGAGTATGCTGACAGTGACATAGAAATAACACTGGCTTTTTAAGTTGTAGACATTTTAATCAATAAATTGTAAGTGCAGAATGAGAAATATAGTCAACAGAGAGCAACACATTAACCTGAACAATCTGAATTATTATCAGAAAAATAAGTCATCATTCTAAGGCTATAAAAAGCCAATTTTTGGCATTAAACAAGTGCTTCTGCTCAATGATCTCAATCTGTTTTAAGACAAGACAAAAGTAGCAGTTAGTCAGAAAGCATGATGATCCCCTGCATACACTGTACACAATTTGACACATTATGATGACAACAGACAAGATATATAAACAGTTAAAAATGTGGGCATTTATATGAAATAAAAGAAAGTCACTTTTATAGTTCTTTGTTTATGTTTTCTCACTGGACTTTTTTGTCTTTGTCAGCAACCACTTCAGAAAGGTCCTCAGGTTGTATGGATTTCACCTTTTCCTCCATTTTGGAGACCCTCTGCTTCAGCCGCGCCTGCGTGGAGGTAAACTCTGCCAACAGCTGAGCAAACTTGGTCTGCATCACATCAAGGTTGCCCTGCAGTTTTACAATCTTCTCGTCCAAGTCTTTGGGGTCAGCACCCGCATTCGCAACCGCCTCATCTATTAGGTTGTCTTTCATCAGGATGGCTTTTCCCTTTTCTTCCAAAGCTTTCTTAGCATCTGGATACTCGGTGAGAGCCTCCATCAAGTCGTCCTTAGAGAGGGCAAAGAGATCAGAGTATCCTACGCTTCGGATATTTGCTGTTCGTCTGTTGCCTGCTTTACTGCCCTTGATTCCTAAGATACTGATTTCTCCAAAGTAGGCTCCGTCGCTGAGCACCACGAACTGAGTGACGCCATCGTCAGCCACCACTGCCAGCTTCCCTTCCTTTATGATGTACATCTCTCTGCCGATATCTCCTTTCTTACAGATGTAATCTCCAGGACTGAACACCTGTGGCTGCAGCTTGAGCACCAGTTCGATCAACAGACCCGCCTCGCAGTCCTGGAAAATTCGGACTTTCTTTAGTGTATCCAGGTGGACATTGATGGCAATCTCAGCCTTAAGCTTGTCTGGGAGTGTTTTTAAAACTTCTTTCTCATCACAGGTCTTCTTCTCGGTCCAAAGATAGTCGAACCACTTGATGACTCTAGCCTCCAGGTCTTTGGTGACCTTTCGAAATTGCATGTACTGCTTTATAGAGTCAATCTTTGCCTGAAACTCTGCGCGAGAGGCATTCATATTGGAGATCATGGCACCAACGTTACCGACAATACTAGCAAAAATGAGCACACCAGTGAGGAAGTCCCCAATGACAAAGAGGAACTCAACATCTCTTACTGGTGCTGGTGTCTCTCCAATGGTGGTGAGGGTAAGCGTAGACCAGTATAGGGAGTAGATGTACTTCCGTGCCAGTCGACCATGCTCTGGGTGGCTGATATTGGGATAGACCCATGTGTCAGTTCCAAAACCAATGCTTTTAGAAATGGAATAGAAAATGCAAGCATTCCAGTGGATAATGATGAGGATGTAAAGCACTAGATTGCTGATTCGAAACATGTTCGGGAAGCTGGTTCTTGTCTCGGTACGCTCAAAGAACTCAAAGAGCCTCTGGATTTTGCAAAGACGGTTGAAACGGAACTCCGGATTATCAAATCCATATTTCAGAAACAGCAGGTCTGTGGGTATCATCGATATCATATCGTACTTAAACTGAGATGTCGTTCTGTATTTCGCTCTTAGTTTTTTGGCATCTTTTACCAGCAGGCCTTGCTCAAGGTAACCTACGAGAAAGAAGAGGGAGGTCAAAACTCACAGATCAAAAAATACCAAATCTGTTTCTTTCATTTGGAAATTTTAATTATTCTGACCTGTTCTTGACCTGACAAACGTGTCCATGAAGTAGATGATGTCTGAGGTATAGTCCAATACAATCCAGAGTTTGGTATAAGAATTTTGGAGCTCATTAAAGGAGGCCCTAAAAAAAAAAAGGGAAACTTTTCAGAAGAAACCAGAAGACAATACAATAATTGATTATATATTATTAATGATATTAAGAATATACCTTGTTACAATCATGATAAGGTTATAAAATACGGGGCCCGCAATGACACTCAGCCATCTGTAGTACTGGTCCGCTGATGGATCCATAATCCATATTTCTTTTCTGAAAACAACCCAGTACATTGTAATACATAGAAAAACATTTTTCTATTTCAGGTTAAAACAGCATCTATCACCAGTACCTAATGTAATACTTACGGAGGTTCCTCTTTCTTTTTATCATCTTTCTTATCATCTTTTTTCTCATCTTTCTTTTCTTCTTTCTTTTCATCTTTCTTCTCATCTTTTTTCTCATCCTTATTTTCTTCCTTCTTGTCTCCGTCCTTTTCCTCTTTTTTCTCCTCCTCTTTCTTCTCATCTTTCTTAATCTCATCTTTTTTGTCCTCTTTTTTGCTAAAGATCACAAGATTAATTTAAATGATTTTAGGAAATGGACTCAGGGTGGGGGTGGAGGGGTTGTTAATGATGGCACTCAAGCTACTAGTCTACATAAGGTGGAGGAACTTTGGGAATACTCTAATAGGAATCCTTTTTTTGTTGGAAAGTCTGTTGCAGATCATACATCTTCCCAGCAGATGGAAGAGGATACATACAATCCTTATGGTGCTTAATTTCTAGTCGGGTTTAAATTTGCAAACCTATATCCTCACTTGCAACAAAAAAGTAAGACGTTTAGGGGATAGTATCATTGTCATCATAACTTTTATCATTATGATTATATCTATCTATCTATCTATCTATCTATCTATCTATCTATCTATCTATATATATATATATATATATATATATAGATATATATATATATCCCTAATGCAGGTAAAAGTAAAAGAAGGAAAGGAAATATAATTTTAAAGGTTTACACTATTCACTAACACACAACGGTAACTAAAAGGCAGGAAGCTGCATCTGCTATTATGAATGAATTCTGATCAATATATCTAAGGAAATCTACAGCTACTTCTGAAAATTTGTGCGCACTTACTCATCTGTGTTGTTGCAGTTATTTGTGTTGTAAGCAGCAAGGGGCCACTTAAGACTTTAGAAGTGAAAAAAAAGAGAGAAATGTCCTGTCATACTTTACAAGGGTATATTTCCTAATACCTAAATACAAATACCAAAATACAATTATTGTTTATCTAGAAAGATGAAAAAGAGATCATACCTGTCACTTAAAAAAATTAACAATAAGTTTTCTTCTTATTTAAATAGCACTCTATTTTGCCTTTATTTTACAGAGCACAGTTAAGATTTCCAAAAAAAACATATAGTATACCTCGAATGACTGTGTGTACTAGTATATACATAGAACATATTTCTTCTTCTAAACCCACTTTCTGCTTGATTAAAAAAGTCATTCATTTAAATTCTATTCTGACCCTGTCCAGACAGACAAGAGGGTACTGCTGGAAAAGGCCATCTTGAATTAGAGGACTCTCAAGCTCTTTACACTGCATTCACCTATATGCTTCCCCCAAACACCAGATGTCATTTAGACGTTAGTTTTTAGGCTAAATCTGGTCGGTCCGTCATAGTCTTGATTTAGTCCAATAATCATCGTTAAAAATTGGGCTGATTTTGTTCCACTTTAATCCAATGACAGACGTTGAAAGATGTTTAAAACTAGTTTTCAACGTCTTTTTAACAATCTGAAAATTACAGCTTTTCACTTTTCAGCCAAATGTTTGGGAAAAAATCATGTCATCTTTATAATGTGTTTTCATGCAGTTTTTTGCTCGGTGGAATATACATTCACACACTGATGGGGGCAAGCCATACTGGGGCCACAGCTTAAGTTACTTAAGTAGAAATATAGATATTGCATTTTAAAAACACTCTGGTAAAAGTTGAAGTATCAACTTGACCTCTTTACTAAAGTAAAGGTGTCCGTCCGATCTTTTAAAAATTTTTTCATCTTTTCCTGAATCCCACATTGTAGCATGGCATAGACAATTCACGTTTGCAGTTTGAAGAACACCTGCTTGATTCTGATGATTTCCTTTAGCTAACCAATGAGTGTTTGCGTTATATGACTCGTCCAATTACACTAGTTTTCACTAGATATGGATGGAGCCAATGATCTGCATTGGATGGTGCACATGACGTAAAATACATATTTATAAACATTACACCGAAGCCAAGAGTAACGAGCAACGTTTGTTTTAAAAATGTAAGGAATAGACTGTACAGATACTTGTGTGAAAATGTAATGACTAGAAGTCAGTAGGAAACAAAATAGTAATGAAGTAAAGTATAGATACCTAAAAAGTGTACTTAAGTACAGATTTGAAGTTTTTAGACTGCATTAAGAAGAAAAAGAAAAGGAGCAAAAAATATTTTCCTCAAAAATATCAAAACTAGTGTAGCTGGGAGCTTTTGCTAACATTTTGTTCTTAGCAATAGTGGACTTATAAGGTTTGGAGTTTTCTCACGTCAAAAGATTTAATTGATACAATGGGTCTGGTGTTTTTTACTTTACTAAAGGAAAAGTCAGATCATATTCAGAATTCAAACTTCTGAAAGTGTTTTATATATGAATTTATTACATACTGTTCAATAAATGATAAGTGTTTATAAATTATGAGTAATTTATTATTTCAACGTGCTTTACTGGAGGCATCCACGTTTGGCAAAGATCACTACTGCCACCTACCGGTTTATGATGTCACGGTGCGATATCGGCTGTTGAGCAAGTCCCAGTGCTGTATCTGGTGTTTGTCACAACAAGCTATTATCCAAGTCATCTTGAAAACATTCTTCTGCGAAATGTTGGCTACATATGGTGGGTTTTTTCTCTGGCGAGAAGTTCGATAGCAAATCCTCCCTCATCAAGTTTGCAGTCCAACAAGGAACCCGTGGTGGATTATGAATTGCACAACTGCCATGCAAGTGGGAATTGCCAGTTTAACTATAGCTCTTGAAAATTTCAATGGTGAAGTCCTCTGAAAATATGAAATAATTGTTGTTGATTGCAGATGTGTCTAGTAGTCACCATTGATTTTGGTGGTAAAACGGGGAGAATGGCGCTACGCTTACGGCACCGTGACGTCACTGCCGGAAGATGTCAGGAGTGAGGCGTTATTAGATTTGGGTAAAAATGGCCGCTCCCAGACTCAGTGATCGCGACGAAAACTATTATTTTTATTTTTGTTACTTATTAACACTAAATTCATTAAATCAGCGTGAACGTATCAGTTTTAGGTAACAATAATCCATTGATCATTCCTTGCTGACCTGACTTTTCCTTTAAAACTGAACATAAGACCCTACACCTCACTGTCACTGATGGTGACTAATAAAACAGCACCATACTTACTTTTTATTTCTTTGTGTTTCATTATGACCAACACACTGGGGGATGTCTCCACTGGCTGTGTGTTTAAGTGTCGGGCCTCTGATGCGCTCCAGGAAAGAGTCTTTCCTCTCCTCCACAGGGTTCATCCTGGGAGAAACCCAGTTCCGCAGCATAAGGAAGAGGTAAGACAGCCTAAAAGGTCAGCAGGAGGTGAAACACTTCAAAGTGACATCAATCTACTCCAGGAATGGATTAGTTATCAAGCTGCCTTAGAGTTAGTGCAAAATCTTATGCATTTAACTAAAATTAATGAAAATATTACTGAAGTAAATATCCTCAATCTTTATATAATAAATAGTTTGACCAAGTTGAAAGCATGTATTGCATACAGAATATCTCCAAATGACTTGAATTTATTCATATTCATAGTATTTACATAAACTCCATCCGTGCATATGTTGAATATCCACTGAGTTCTTTTTTTATTATATGTAGTCATGATAGTATTTGTAATTTCTGAGCCCCAATAAATAGATAAATTAAATTAGCATGTCCCGTGGACTTTAAAAACAGCTCAACCACATTTACAGTCCTTTACATGGATGTATTTTCACCTTTGACTTGTTAGCTGCACTTCCACATTGAAATGCACAGCAGTGCTGTTTTTCATTATAAATTCACTCACTTGAAGAGAAAAATTGGAATGTTGCAACCATAGACTTGATTTAGTAGTACAAAAAATAATGGTAAAAATCACTGCTAAAGGCGTTTGACTCAGTTTTTGGTACACATGGAAACCTCCATTTTGGAAAAACCCGACCAAAGAAATAACTGAGACACAGAGGTGGGTTAAACTAGCGTTGCACCGATACTGATACCAGTATCAGGTGGGGCCCCGATCCAGCACTAAAATGCTGGTATCGGTGTGGGTGAGTACCAACAAATATGGCACCGATACCATTTTGAGAGCCAAATGTTTAGTCAACTATTATCACCCATTCCAGGTAGGCAATAAAAAGTTCTACTGGATTCACTTTGTATTAGTCTTTTTCCTGCTTCACAAAGGTAGGCAGCAGCTTGACAAAGCCATGATGGCAATTATTTTACATCCAGGTAGTATGCAGTTCTCCATATACGCACACAATTTCAAACAGATGGTATCGGCCAATTCTGCACAGCCAGGCATCAGGTATCGGGGCCAAAAAATTTTGTAGTAACTACATACTCAGTTTTTTTTACTAGGGTAACTTTTAGAATAAGAAGTACTTTTAGGAGTAGCTTACTCTACTTTTTATTTTTACTTAAGTAATATTCTTATAAGAGTATCACTACTCTTATACTAAAATTTCTGTTTCCCTAACGATTAACTTCTGCCATTCTGAGATCTGGTCAAAATACAGCAAACATTAGGTACTGTTCCCTCTATAAGGATTAGTTTTATTAAGTTTTCAATAATTCCATGTTGAAGAACCTGATTTGGAAAAGTCTGTCTTTTGTGCGAATATGTTATTTTGTAAGCCTTTTTTTTTTATGCTTTGAAACACCATCAATCTCTGTCTGATTAGATCATTAAAAGCATGATATTAGATTCTATCTTAATCAACAGATTCAATCGTATGCATACCTACTATAAACGTATTTACAGTTTTCTATTTGAATGCAAAAAAAGTGATCAAATAAATTATGCAGTAAGACCTGTAAGATCATTATTATACTTTTTGTTCCAATTTCAAAAATACTGTGGAAAATATAACCTGTAGGGCAATAAGAAACATTCAAAATAACTGAAATAGATAAAAGAATTACATGAAATCTCACTAAATCAAAAATCTGTTTTAAAAAATCTCCTGTTAATTCCCTTTTACATATATTGACTTATGAGAACTGATTTTACTTCTAGGAGCATAAAATGATAAAAAAACAAAACAAAACAAAAGGAATAAAAGCATTCATTCAGGCCTCTGAGCTGCAAGGCTAAGGGAGAGGAGATGTTTATCCTATTAGGGAGTGTTTGGGATAGAAATAATCATTGTCTCATAACAACTCATAATTACATACCGTAATTACTGTTTCTCAGACATTTTAATGTTTTCTCAAACTGTCTAATTGTTTTAATTTATGGTATTTTGTAGAAGTTTTGCTAAAGACCCACCCTCTTCACTTAACAAAAAGCACATACACAACCCTGTACCCCCTACCGAGAGGGAACATCTATTAAACGCGTGCGAGAGCGTGAACAAGCCAATTTCTCTTAGTTCTACCTGCAGTGATGTTAAATGGATTTCTCCAAATACTATGCCAAACTTTACCTGTCGGGTAAAAACTTTCCAAGCGACGCATCAATGGGAAGCCGGACCTGTGCTTTCAGTGTACGCCATGGCGTGAAAGAATCTCCCTTTTTCTCTCTTCCGAGGCCTTTCTCTTCTTCTCATACACTTCACAGACACTTTTTGTCTTACAATCACTATATAGAGCGGGGAATATATAGTGGACTTTATAGCGAACTCAGTTAACTGACCAATGATCACTACTGCTCCCCATTGGTCACGTAACTCCTCCTCCTCCGTGCGATGCCCATGCCATCTTTGTTATTAGTTGTCGCTGTGACAGCAAATCCCATCATGCTTTGCACGGAAGGCATTCTGGGATATATCTGCTTCTTCTGAGGCTTTTCTTTTCTTCTAATACACCTCTAAGACACTTTTTCTCAAATTACCCTCTGGCCTTTTCTAAGAACCACAGTGAGAAAGATAAACTTCAATGACTGGCTGAAACTGTAGCTCACATAAAAAACACAAAAAAACGCCTGAAAGTGAACAAGAGCAGAAAATATAGCTGCCAAGGGGTGAGCAAGTAGGAAGGCAGTACTTAAACATATCACCAAAATGATTGACAATTAGGAGGACCACTTATTTAGATGATCCACCCGGAAAAAGAACATCTTCCACTAAACCTTTAACTTTGCGCTGACAACCTTCACAGCCTAACCAGAACAGGGCAGAACGTTGAGCTATTAGGACTCCTAAGAATGTTTTGTTCTCTCTTTGCAAAGAAGGTTAATAAAATGTCAACTTTAGTGAATAACCATCTATCTCCTTTATTTAACCAAATTGCATGGCTGAATAACTTTTTCCCACTATATGCGCATCAAAATCAGTTATGCGATGAAATATCTTTCATGTTCTAACATAGTGGAAACCATTTTTTTTTCATGTTTAAAAAATGATTTCTACATAATGATGTAAAAATGAAAAATTTTATTGTCAACTTTTTTCGCTACTATAGTATAGATGCTTACTTTAGTTATTTCTTACGCATCAAATTTTTCACTCTGTGTTAAATTCTGGGGTATATCTGAAATAACTACAGCACAGAACCGACCTAAAACTCTTGGCTTACATTCCTGTCATTCAAATATGTATTTAATTTCTCATGGGTCCATCATTAATCTGAATCAAAGGAGCTGAGTCTGTAGATTTGATGTAATGAGTCCCTAGTATTATAAATCTGTAGCTAAAAACTCAAGTAAGACTTTTTTTTTGTATCTCTCTAGATGCACAGCATACTTAAAGATAATTAGGATCTAAGATGTGAGAGCATGTAGAAATTCACCTGGTCACTACCCTGGAACGTCTGTGTGTTCCTCTATGGGACGTAGAAGACAAGGTTCTCTCAGGGCTGTCTTCACAAGCAGAGTGAGTCCTAAATGACAGCATGTAAGGAGAGAGAAATTACTCCGATGACGTTCTTCAATATCTGAATGATTCCTGAATTAACTATTCCCTAATTCTGCTTTTTAACCAGGTTTCAGACCTGCTGTCCCCATTTTCCATGGCATCAAGCTCATCGTCGGATGTGTTTGTTGACAGCCGTTTTCTCCCTGAAAAAGACGTTTCACTCCAGACTTTTGCCATCTTGTTGTATCCGCCTGTGCGGGCCTGCAGAACAAAAACACAGGGTCAGACTGAAACATCGTTATGATTAATAAAAAGGTGTTAATGTGTTGACTGGGCCCCGACTTCCACCTAAAAATACACCCTGCTTATGTGCCTGAACGCCAAACAGGATCAGCGCCGTCTTTTAGAGAATCCCCCCAGCTGGCTTTTAAAATAAGCTATGGCTTACAGGTAGAATGCAGTTGCTGTGTTTAGCTGTGTATACAGCTGGTTAAGTCTATTAGAGCGCAGCTTAGAGCACAAGTACAACAGTAAGTGGCTGAGAGCTGCGACAGTCTGCAGAAACAGTCTGATCAGCATCAGAAAAGCCTTGATCTTTTTCTCTCTACGTATCAAACAGAAGATACATATATTCAAATGTACTATAATTATAAAGATTTCATTGTCATTATATTCTCTTTTTTGTGAAGTTGCATTTTCTTCTCCATGTCCCGATAATGATTCACTGATCTCTGGGTAAGACCAGTGGTTGTAACACGTGCAGTCATGTAGATTAGAGCTAATACGAAGGAGTTAAGCTACCCCCACCAAATTCAATCACACTGAGAGCATTGCCAAGATGCTAAGTGTTTGAAGGGTGACGAGGGGTGAATTCAGCTGTGGCTGTGCTGTGAATATGAGCTGCATCATTACCTTGAAGCTAAGCAGCAACCTTGCACATTTAAAAAATGTTAGTCAGCATCAGTTTGTTTGAACAAGCATGATGTAAATAGAGGAAAATCAAAGTTAGTGTTTCAAAGGGTCTTTGTCAAGGTTAGCATCCTCAGCTCTAGTGTGATTTCCTGTTAAAAAGTTTAAATTTACAGATTTTTTTGACAGATTTTTCACTTTTTTGCAAAATTTGAAGACTGTGAATAATAAAACATAGAAAGAAGGCTTTGCTGCACAGAAGGATGCACTTCCTTTTTTTTCCTTTCTTTTAAAAACATGAGGGCACCTTTAAAACTGAGGCAGGTCATATTATTACCCTATTCTACAGGACATAATCTCTGTATCATTTGCCTGAAAGAAAATGCAGAATTGATGTATTTCTGTTATAAAATAAACTAATATGATGTCTCTTTACAGTAAAAGTATCATGAAGTTTATACTTCTTGGTTCCAACTGCAAAAATAATGTACAAAAATAGCTTTTAGGGTGACAACAAACAAATAGAATAACTTTAATAAATAAAACTAGTAAATTATACTGTACAAAACAGACATAATTAAAATCAGACACTTATTCAAATGTGTATTTCTAAACGATTTAAAGGTATCATGCAGCAAAGCTCTTTAAAAAATGTATTTTGATATTTATATAAAATATTTAGTTGAGGTTTTTATAAAGGCAAAAGGGATGGATGATGGTGGAAAAGTTTTTTTGTGAATAGCACTGTTAAGAATGCAATAAGTTCTAAGTAAACAAGGCACATATTCTAGCTATTAATATTTAATTTTAGGGTAAAAAAATACATACACACTATAAACCTATAACTCACTTGTTTGAAGCTTTCTCACTCTGATATTCTCAAGTCGACCTCAGCAGTAATCCTCTGATTTCTTTGATTTATTTCCATTTTCACAAATAAAACTGGAACCTTTGAGAGTCAGTTTTGTTAATTGTTTTCAGTTGATCCAGCAAGATATTCCAGTAGAGTAGTCCCAGGTGCAAAGTCAGCACAAAAATAACTGAAGGCTGTCCATAATTAGATCCAGGAGCTCTGCTGCATGAGGTCCGTGTTGACTGAGCTCACAACTCAAAGGAACAGATAAAGGGGGTGGAGTCCTGACAGACGCTGCACCTGCTATAATCAAGTCCATCTCTGAAACAGGTTAGAAAAATATATCAGGTCTGTTTCTAAATGTCATGGTTTACATGGTATATAGATTAAAAAAGTAGTGACAGCCTAAAAATATAACCATAAGAAGAATATAATTGTTATTCTTTACAGTTTTCTCTGTCCATCCATTTTCTTTCTATCATTCCATCAGGGTTGCAGTGCGGACGTTGCCTATCTGCGGCAGTCTATGGACGAGAGGCGGGATTCACCCTGCACAGGTCGCCAGTGTGTTGCAGGGGGCGAGACACAACACGAAGACACACAACCATGCACACACACACTCACACCTAAGGACAATTAAAGAAGCCAATTAACCTAACAGTCATGTTTTTTGGTCTATGGGAGGAAGCCAGAGTACCCAGAGAGAACCCACGCATGCACAGGGAGAACATGCTAACTCCATGCAGAAAGCTGGGAATCGAACCCAGAACCTTCTTGCTGCAAACTGCTCCACCATGCAGCCCCTCCAGGTTCCTTTGAATATATTCAACAAACATACAAAAAAGCTTAATAATAAGATACGAAATTATATCTAAATTATAGCTATCAAATGTAAACAACACCTCCAGCCATGGGAATGCTTTTTAGTCCATTTAGTATTATATAAAACTTTTCAGTACTGATTTCAATCACTTTGTTTTTAAGTGTTTAGTTACTATTTTTGGGAGCATGTATGTATGCATACCGGTATCTCTGAAGGGGAAGGTCTCCTAACACTATTTGACCTAAGCTTTTGCTATAAACAAATGTTCATTTTGTGGCATAATTGTTAGGAGATAATTGTGATTATCAGTGCTACATATAAGTTTATGTTAAAGGTTTTCTGGCAGCTTTGCTGTTAGGATATTTTTCAGGAACATCAATAACACATTGAGTAATCCATCCTGTACTGGTAGCAGGACTTTGGTGTTTGTCGCATAATTAGCAGCTCGATGGTCGTATGGTCTGTAACCACTTTGACTCCAAAAACTGCAGCATTTAATTGATGACTGGTCAACCAGTACTCGATATGACGGGGGATGGTATCCCCTTTCTTTAAAAAAAATCTTAAAAATTACCCCCTTCTTAAGTGATCATAACCAATTACCATCCATCCCCTGTGACATATTATTACCGAATGTGTAAAATTTATATTATATATTAACAGTAAAGGCAATAATATTGCCCTTTCAACATTTGGTGGTTTGTGGGCTTATGAGTATCCTGAGCAAAATAAATGAAATCAAAGAAGTGTCCTACCATGACTATGAAGCTGATCACAGTGGGAATTTAGTCCCTAACTATGTAGGAGCAGTGATAGCCATGCCAGTCCAGGGACTGACTGCAGTTCTACTGTGAGGTGCCTCAGTCAAGGTCAATGACCAGCGTACATGACATGAAACAACTATACCATGCATATTGCTTTAGGTTAATATATTATATGAATTAGGCTATGTATGCTTCCAAAAAAAATAAAAAATAAAGTCCATCATCCCCCTTCTTCTTTTTTTTTAAAAACTAGACTACTGTGGTCAACAGTCTAAATTTGACAGCACCAGAACATGTGTCTTTTTTAATGTCAGGTCTATCCATCATACATCTTCCTTATGATAAATAGACCCTGTCCAAGTGAATGACAGTGTGAGGCCAAGATATTTGTCGTATTTCTCTTGTAATTGATATTTCTTTTTAAAACTAGGGCCTTGAAACAATGTTTAAAAGCTTTAAATATTTGTTTTTTGCGTTTGAAATCTCAACTTTGAATAGGCAATTCTTTTTTTAGAGTTTTTTTAGGTTCTAGTTGCCTTTATTTCACTACCTTTTTTAGTATGCAGACAGAAAAGTGGGTTAGCAGAGAGGAGAAAGACATTCGGAAAAGGTCAGCAGGGCCAGGACTCAAACTTGCAAACTTGTGACTTCCTCACAGAATACACTGAAGTCTGTGATTTGTTTCTAACATTTGAGAACATTTACAGAGTACAAACATTTATCCAAGCATTATACTTGAATTCTTTCAATTATCAGCTTGCAAAACCTTTCTACTATGTTTTGATCTTGCCCGTACATGCTTAACTCTTTAAGAGCTACAGCTCCTGCAAGATTTAGATGCATCCCTGCTCTAACACAGCTGAATCAAATGAATGGCTTGTTACCAGCCCTTTGCAAAAAATGGTGGTATGCTGAAAAAGGTAATTCAGTCATTAGTTATATTATATACAGTTACCGGTATATTTTCATCTCAACAACCTAGACAGCAGCTTGATCTGAAAACTGCTTATCAGTAAGGTATCATAAGCAAAGCAGTCAGCACCTGACTTACTTCCTACCTCCTTTACTGCTTGCAGTAAAGGAGGTAGGAAGAGGAGGCCAGATCTTTCCAATAATTGTTTTTAGCATAGGGACCCCTTGACTGGTCTGGTCCTTAAGACATGTAGGCACAACCCACCACACAGTGTTTAAAACATATATATTAGTACTTCACATGTACGCTGTATGACTCATGCTAATGTACAGACTTTCATATGTTTTGGAGAGCTTCAGACAGTCACTATATTTGTGTAACCTGCCTTTTCTTCTGGCAGGTTCGCATCTTTTTCTGTCTCAGTCGTTGTGTCCTTGAGCTTTACTACCTTGAGCAAAGTAGTAAAGCAAACAAAACACTAAACCAGCAACCTAAATTAATGGTACCTCACCTAACAGTTCAACTTTAACAGTTAAAGGTGGTTCTGAATAAATTGCTTTGTATCTTTGATTTTAAGATTTCAGGGTTTCAGCAATTTTACAGTCTTCAGAGCATAGGAACTAAATGCTGCTTCTCCATGTTAGGTTCTAGTTCTGGGTGGGCAGACTAGGCTGGAACTAGAAGACCTGAGGGGCCTGGGAGGTTCATACACTGACAACAAATCTGTTATGTTGGTTTAGATCCATTCAGTGATTTATAGACTAACAGAAGGATTTTAAAGACTTAGACTCAACTTTAGTTAACCCTTGGGATTACTTCCAAATTCGGGTTCCAGTGCTTACAAAGAGTATTAAGAGTTAAAGCATGATGCCATTAAAGATAAAAAATACAACAGACAGTATAGAGAGTATACAGTATATAGTACCAAAAAAAGCTATTAAAAGTTGTTATGTCCTAGAATCTGTTTCCTTTAGATATAAAATTATCTGTACAGTAGAGAGCTAAGGAAAGACTACACAGTAGTTGACCTGGATTATTGCACTTGCACTTCAGAAATGTACTTACCATATAAATAAGTCAAAATGACACAGATTACACAGTAGTTGGCATGTGTTATTGCACAGTGAGAGAGAAGAATATTGCCATGAGTGACAATAGGTAATATTTTGCACAAGATGTCCAAGGAGGGAGTTGCCAATCCTTGTCCTCCTCTTGACCCTTGTACACCTTGATGGCTTGATGAACAAAGGAATGTATTGGTCGGCATTTGGGGAGGAGTAATCTCCCACTGATCAGGCTCCTATGGGTGGCGAGGACAGTGTGCAGAAGTTGGCTGGCATTGTCCATAATGTCCAGCAGTGTCTCTACCACCGTCTTCAGAGAGTCCAGCTTTTGGCCAATCACAGAGCCAGCTCGCCTGACCAGTTTTTCCAGTCTGTTCTCTGAAACTACGGGGAGCCATTGGAAGGAATTCAGAACCGGGCTGAGGTGTTCTACTTTCTTAGTTCTGGTGAGAATGCGGGCAGCAGTGCTTTGGATCAGCTGCAGCTGTCTGATGGACTTTTAAGGCAAACCTGTGAAGACATTGTTGCAGTAATCAATTCTACTGAAGATAAATGCATGAGTTTTTCTAGATCCTGTTCAGACATTAGTCCTTTAATGCTGGAGATGTCCATCAGGTGAGAAAAGGTAGACCTGGTAACTGCCTTTACATTCCACCTGAAGGTTCAGGCTTATAAAATATGTACTTCCAGTTTTTTTCTATGAAGAGATTCCAGTTGGCGCTAGCCTAAAACTTGGCTGAAATTATAAACCATTTAAATGAATGGATATATAAACCGACTTAATCAGGTATTTCACATTTATTGTAATAATATTCATGGTAAATCAGAAAGGAAAAAACAGCCCCAGTCACATTATAGCACCTCAGCACCATCGTGCAACCCAACCACCTGTTGCTCATCGGCCAAGGCATAAGGTTAAAGAGAAATCCCTTGGCAATATACGGCGCTGTGAAGCTAATCCCAGATTAGTCCTGAGTTCCTATTTCAGCCAGCTTATGCCCCCTCGCTTAAAGCAATAGATCATTTTCCCTTTTGTGTTAATATTGAATAAAGTACGCTCAGATACCCATTTTACTTTTCTCTGTGGTTTCAGCTATGTATTAATGTCCTGGGATGTTGAGAAACACCATGAAAAGAATTTGTGTATCCTTTATTTAGATTCAAGAGTTTTAACTATTTTGCATCTACAACTATCTCAAAATCCAGGAAATATGGACTGCAGCATAGATTTTTAGATAACTCTTGCTTCAAAATAAGTGTCCTTCATTATACATTATTTCATTTAGGTAGAGGAGTGAATCGACCACTAGACCCCATTTACAGGGATTTCATTAAAGCATCCTGGCATTCCTCTTAGATTTCAAAGATTTCTCACAAGATCTTAAAGTTTAGCTTTCCCAGGCTATGATTTTACGTTAGCTTACCTGTTTCGATATAACCATGTGTGGATTAGCAAGACAAGTTGGCTCTCAAGGCCAACACCATCTTTTTTTTCCAACTTAAACATAATTTTTATGTTATTGTTGAGTTGGACTTTACAATAAATGCATTATAGTCAATGAAAATACAGCAAAGTAGATAAATTAAAGTCAGATAGGTAGTAACAGAGGCCTTTAATGAAGTCAGGTTATATTCCAAGCAGTTTGGAGATCAAATAGTATAAAAAAAAATCTAGATGTTTGCACCCTTTTCTCACATATACCACATGAAAACCACACATCCAACATATAAAAAGCAATTTCCACCACAAGTTACAGTTGATGCTGTTTGTCCTTATTGAAGTATTACGCATGTGTTCAAATCAAATCTAATCAATCTATCCATCCATTTTCTGTCACGCTTATGCCAAGCGGGGTCACAAGGGCAGGGCAACACAGGGACACACAGGACAAACAACTATTCACGCACGCACTCACACCTAAGGAGAATTCAGAGAAGCCAATTAACCTAACAGTCATGTTTTTAGACTGTGGGAGGAAGCTGGAGTACCTGGAGAGAACCCATGCATGCTCAGGGAGAACATGCAAACTCCATTGAAAAACCCTGGGCCAGAAATCAAACCTTCTTGCTGCAAGGCAGCAGTGCTATCCACTGTTCCACTGAGCAGCTCGAGCCTAATCAAGTTAAACCAAATTAGATTTTAATGAATGAAGCTAGAAATCTGGGTAGAGACCATAAAGATGCGATAAGATAAAGTACATAGCCTTAGCAGCTGTTAAGCTGTGAAACACTCATTTGGTTCAGATTGTGATGTTGGCATGAAAGAGATCTGTGGTAATGCTTAGAGTCTGTGTTGAATAGAAGGTGGAGAATCATTTAATCAAGCTCCTCTCACTATCCTCTGCAGGACCCTTCTGCAGAGGTTGAGAGGAGCTGGAATAACACCCTCTGATACATGTCTGCCATTGCCTCTAAAAGATTCGCCGGGTTTTTTCAATTGTTTATGTACAGAAACTGGTAACTGGGGGACAATGACCAAAATGTCTAACTCATGTTTCAAACCCTTGAACCAGATCTGCTGAACTAAAAACACAATTCCTGATCTTTTCTCTAGATGTTGCTCTAAATGCTCTCTTTTTTTCTAGAGACCACACACAATTTCCATGAATTTATCCCAGTTTTCCTGAGGAAAATATCCTGTTTTTACTAGAAACACTGTTCTACAAAATTTGACATGCTATTTGCCCGACTTTGCACACATCGCATCCCATTAAGAAAAAATTGCCACACAGTTTTACATTAAGCAATCAGAGCTGGAGCAGAAACAGGAAGCAGAATATTAGAATGCATGGAAGGAGGCAGCATGGGTTGTTTTGCATGCTATCGCCACATGTGCAGAAAGATTTCTATAATGGTGACACCATGTTGCTATACAGTGGCATTGTGGGTAGTTTGCATGTTGTACCTGAGCATGCATGGGTTCGACCTGGGTACTCCAGCTTCCTCCCACAGTCTAAAAACATGACTGTTGGGTTAATTGGCTTCTCTAAATTCTCCTTAGGTGTGAGTATGTGCATGAATGGTTGTTTGTCCTGTTTGTCTCTGCGTTGCCCTGCGATGGACTGGTGACCTGTCCAGTTTGTACCCCACCTCTCGCCCACTGACTGCTGGAGATAGGCACCAGCACCCCTCGCAACCCCTCTTGGGATAAGCGTGATGGAAAAGGGGTGGATTTTCACACAATGGGTGGAAAAAGTGTGATTTCCCTTCATCATAATGTTTTACCCTGAGCTCATTCATGTTCAGATGGTTCCTATAAATATTGATTCATTTGATGGTTAATCAAAATAGTGCTCTGCAAAGGAGTTCATATTGTTTGGAAGGTAAAGATGATTTTTCAGGAGAATTTGGGATTATGAAGATTATGTTTTTTGAATTGTGTGTTTGGGTCAGAGAAAATGATGCATGTTTTCAGAGTCTGTGTGTAAATTCTCAGGAAAACCATGTTTATTTTAATTTCTTTATAAAGATTTATTGGTGGCGCTCCTGGTGTGGACATGAATCTGCACTCTACTGATGCTGAGGGTGGTTTGCTAAGGTCGTCTCCAAATGTTGATGGTCATCTCCTGCTTTTTTCCTCATGTTTGCTGTCTTTACATCAGCCTTTAGGTCTGATAATCTTACTGTGCAGCGATTCTCTACAAGATGCTCTGCAAGTTAATCAGTACAAGCTCTGAGCACACGTGTCAGGATGTTTGCAGAATCTATTGCTCTCTGTAGGCTGATCCTCTTTATCGTTGTGTGCGAGCTGAGTATTTACAGGAAGCTGATAGGTCAGATGGTGGAGGACCACCATGTCTCTGTGTAGATTTTGGATTTAGTGTCTTAGAGTTTGTTAAACTTGTTTAGAAGATAAACATCTTTGATTCAGCCGCCGTTGTGGTTTGGTGAACCGTTGGTTCCCGGACTCACTCTATTTCACTAAATTTGTCAAGTCTTACCTGTTTCACAGTGATGTACCTGCTTTTTTTCTGTTCTCTCCCTTTCTGCGGTTTATTATTTACATTTTAACCACTCAAGGGTCTTTTAACACACCATAGCAACTATATATAAGATATATATGAAATTTTTTATTATTTTATTTTGAACTCAAGTTAAAAGACAAAATAAAACAGCAACATAACTTGTCTGACATGCAAAAAAAAACTAAAGTATAAGTGAAGTTGCATGAGTTCCCAAGTAAAACATACATACAACCATCCCACATTTCTAGTTTCAATATTTCAAAGTAAAATTTTGAAATAATAATAAACAATATTTGAATCCTTTGTAAAGTAAAACTCATTGGAGTAAACCTCTTTACAACCTCCTAAAACTGGAACTTTTATGACATTTTTTACCTTTCTTTGGTAAAACAAAGCAAAGGTGGTCGATTTTAACCAATCAACCAAACCCTTACATAGAGCAATAGCAGATCCCAAAATACACAAATGATTATCAAAATCATCATTGCTTCTTAAATTATTTAATAACATTTTGTGCACACTGAATTTGAGGAATTTGGTTCTTGCCCAGTTTCAGGGTTTTTGGACTTTAAAAAAAGAAAAAAAGTCTGCATTTTGCTTTATCCTTTTTCAGCGTTACAACTTTATTTTACTTTATTAATTTAAGAATCAACACGGAAAGGAGCTGCTGTTCTGCAGCAGCTGTAGAGGACCAAGAGGCACTAAGGCAAAGCTCTCTGTGAGGCATCAGATTATGCTTCATTCAGGCTCCAAGTAAACAACACTTAGAGCCTGCAGCTGCAGCTGAGGACATTTTGCATGCATTTTGAAATGAACCTGATAATATCAATAATCTGCTTATTTGTTTTTCATTCCATTGTTTAGATTCATTTATTCATTTATCTGGCTGGAGAGCCTCTTGGCCTCACATGGAGCAGCTTCCCAGTTTTTCACTGAGACATGAGGGACAAATAAATGACCACAATTACACAGCCTTATATGAGTGTTGTAAAATCACAGATTGTATGACAGGAGACCTGACCAGGTTGCATCCTGTTTTTCGTCTAAACACCGCTGCAGATAAGCACCAAATCCCCAGTGGCCCAAAAGGACAAGCAGCAGAAGATGGAAGAAAAATCCCAAAAGGAAGAAACTAATCAACAGTCCGGATGGAAATCACACCATTTTCAGCTTTATTTAACGCTCACTGTTTGTAATGCTCCTCAATGATTAAAACCACTTAGTAACAACCTAGAAGGACCTAAACTCCAACATGCTTA
>NW_015151139.1:240184-241246 GCF_000732505.1 Cyprinodon variegatus
ATAGTTCCATATTATTGTCCATTCCTCCTCTGTTATCGTCAAATTGCCCTCTCTCTCCCATCCTGCTTTGATATGTAAGGTTGAATTGTTTTTTTTAGATCTATTAGGTTTTTATAGATAAGAGAGATAATTCCCCCTTTAATTTTTTAATTTATAGGCATTAATAAAAATTTCCAGTAATGTTATATTCTTGTCAGTAACTGGTTTAAATTTTAAGTTAATGAAATTCCTTATTTGCAAATATTGATAAAGGTCCTGTTTGTCCAAAGAGTATTTTCTCTTGAGTGTTTCAATTCCTGGAGTTTTATTCACAAACTGTTGTTTTTTGTTTTATATTCTGAGGCAGGGGTCAGAATATAACCCAGGCAAAGGATCTCCAAACTGATGGTAAGATGGAACGGAGACCCCCTAATTATATATGTTGTATTAAATTGTGTTATATCAAACTCTATTACATATGGAGTCATGTAAAGAAAGTAATTTCTCCCGGGGATTATTAAAGTATTTCTGATTGTGATTCCTGGTTGATGGGACAGGTGTTGTGAATGAAACGGTGCCCAGCTTGAAAGAGCTCCTGTGTGTCGCTGAATGTGTGCATTGATGACCGAAAGACATCTTCTGCCTCCATTTATCTGTTTACTACAGTCTGTTGAATTCATGTTGATGTGGATTTAAACACATTTCAATTAGTGGAAAAAATTGCAGGGGAGAATATAAAAAAAAGTCTTATCAACCAAAACTTTGGTGACCCCCATGCAGTACCTCTGTGGACCCCCTAGGGGTGGCGGACCCCCTGTTGAAGACCTCCGTTCTGAGGCTTTGTTTGGCTCTCTCCTAAAGCTATTGCATGATTTTTTTTTTTTTTTTTTTAGCATTTTTACTCCAAGCTTTACAATTACATAACATAAATGCAATGAAATACTAATTTAAGCCAAAATCTTCTAATTTAGGCTCAAACAAACACATAAACGAAAAAAAAAAAAATCATGCAATAGCTTTAGGAGAGAGCCAAACAAAGCCTCAGAACGGAGGTCTTCAACAGGGGGTCCGCCACCCCTCGGG
>NW_015151139.1:244610-245487 GCF_000732505.1 Cyprinodon variegatus
AACAAAAGTAATTTCCCTCTGGGATTATTAAAGCATTTCTGATTCTGATTTTGAACAATATTTGTTTAACAAGATGAATACTTTTCATTCTCTCCCACACGCACTAACAGCAGCACATTAACCAGTCTTTAAACATGTTATCTAAGTGGGCTAACATTAACTAATCCTTTATTTATCCCATGACTGGGACATTTATAGAATTAAAGCAACATGCAAGTGCACACAATACAAACAAGATTAATTAAAGATTGAAAGATGTAAGAGGTTGATTAGGAATAAAAAAACAATGAACATAACATTATTAATAATATTATAAATTAATTGTAACAATAAAATAAAAATAACAAAAACACAGAAAGGTCAACAGATCCATGATCCATCAAGTTTAAATGTACAAAGTATCGGTTTCATATCGATATCGGCGATACTGACCCTGTATTTACTTGGTATTGTAGCGAATAATAAATTCCCGCTATCGCCCACCTCTACCTGCTGGCTAATCTGAACTCAACCTCATTTCAAACATTTATAAATTACTGCATGTTGTCAGACGGCAGTGTCTAACTTCAATTGCACCGCTTCTCCTGTTAATATGGTAAAGCCCTCCAAAGTGTCTTGGATCAGGCTATACATGATACAAATAAGCCAATGAGCTGTGTCAGAACTGCGGTGAACTGGTGAAAGAAAAGTGAAATGGTGCTCAAAGATGACCCAGAACATTTTGAGTATGTTTGGAACAACCTGCTGCTGTGATGCAGGATTTTCCACCATTAACAGAATCAAAAATAAATATGGATCCAGGGTCAAAATGAGCACCTTGATATGTGCTTTAGAATGGCTTTGTCTCCATTCAATCTCAGGTTTAAAGCTTGAGGGC
>NW_015151139.1:247297-249537 GCF_000732505.1 Cyprinodon variegatus
AGCTATAAAAAAGAAAGAAACAAAATTACAAACGGTCAGTTCAGATGTTTTTTTTATAAAATATGTGAATCAGGAAATTGTCTATATACCAAACTGTACGATTGTTCTTCTCTACTGAAAGATACAGTAGATTTAAAATATATATATATAATTAGAATTAAAAATGTCCCCTGATTAGATTAGATTTGATTAGATGAGCTTAATGGATCTCACAGCGGAGAAATTCACTGGTCACATATTGGCATTGTAATTAAAGAAGGTGCAAACAAGGAGGAAAAAGGTGCATTAAGAATAAACAATATATATACAGTATATCAAGATAAATAAGGATTAATCTTTATCTGATCTTTACTGGTTGTTGATTTTTTTAATTGGTTAGCCCTGAGGTAGGGGGTGTCAGAATGTCACAATGGCCAGAAGAATGTTGGTTTTCTTTGAAAGATATAAAGGAGTTTTAGTGTAAGATGTTTGCATCAACTCCACTACAGCAGAAAGAAGAATCTGTGCAGTGACATCATCAGCTGTGAAGCCAGTCCCTGCCATTGAGCAAGGAAGAAGTGGGAAATGACCTACATGTTATATGAAATAATTGCATACTGAGTAGAAGGAAGCAATTATTAAAGCAATAACATGAAGGCAGCAGGGCTGTTGGTGTTTATCATAAAATGTAAGAGTGTCTGCCCCCTGCAGGAAGCTCACAGAACTACACACATCAATTGTTGAGAAGCTGTCAGATTTCCTGTAACATTTAGCCTTTGACCTCAGGGCTAGTATCACTACAGGGATTTGTAATATCTACTGGAGTAAATGTTATTGATGGTAACATTAAGATTATATTTTTATCGTTAGATGTTTTCCATTCTTATCCTGTGTGATTGTAAATTATTTTGTCTATGAAGGGATTTACAATCTAAACACAGCATAATGCTTGCGTCAGCTTTTCTGAGCTCTGCTCTGACAACATTCCTTATCTAGCTAAAATTGAAATCAGCTTTAGTCGTAATTAAGCTGTTCAAAAGATTACCGAACCTGTTTGATGTTGTGCTGTCAAACATTTACTCAGACACGTAAAGTGTTTGCTATACACCAAGTATTTAAAAGCAAATTAAAAGTAGCACATTCTTTTTGTAAATTTAGAACAACATGTTCCAGAGAAGAAGCCAGAGGGTGATAAAATAAAATGTGAACATTCTCAGCTGAACCAGAATGTGCACATTCCTGTATCCTGTAACATGCTCTGAGATTCTTTGCAGGTTTATGTGAAAAAGTCTCAAGTGTTTTATCCTAAAAGCCACAACTATGGGCTGCAGAGACAGAGAGGTCAACAACAATTACACCATGTTTAAAGGAAAATATGTTGTTCAAATTAATTAAATATCATACAAAGATAATGTCAATAAAAAAGAAAAGCTGTTTTCAATACTGCAGTAATCTTATAAAAAAGCAAAAACTGTCCTAATATAAGTTTATTTGCCCTTATTTTGTGAAGTTAATTAAGATGATCTGGGCATGTGTAATTTTGCCCATAACCCTTCATCATCCCAGTTACTATTTATGGTTACTTGGACGATATTCATGTTGCATTTTTGGTTTACCATAGTTAATATTTATAATACCAAAGCAGCACTTTGTAACACACAAGGCAAAGGCATGAGATCTGATGTGGTCTGCAGGGTCTGCAAGGTCCACCTCTGTCTTAAAGCTGAATGTAACTGATTCATAGAATACCACCAGTAATCTAATGTTGCCCAATGTGGGTGATATGTTACCCATTGAACATTTTAAAACTAATTAAAAAAGTTAATAAGCTAAAAGAAAAACAATAAAGTTCCTGTATCAGCATTTATGTTCTGAGGTTTGTGTTAAAGCAGGAACATGTCTGTCTTTTTTTATTTTCTTATTTTTTATTTTATTTTTTTTTTTTACAAATCTCCAATAGCATAATTCAGAGCATGGATAATTCAATTTGTGCTTTACATGAATTAGATAATAAAATAAAAAGAAAAGAAAGAAAAGGAAAAAGTAAAGCAGAATAAAACTAAATAAAGATAAAGAAACATCATCTATAAAACAAATAAAACAACTGGACCACAACCTTGTAATAATACCTCTTTTAACAGTTTAACTTTAACAGTCGAAGTCAGCTCTAAACAAATGGGTCTTTCAGTATTTTTACAGTTTTCAGGAAGTTTGTTTCAGATAAGTGGAGCTTATGAGCTAAATGCTGCTTCTCCATGTTT
>NW_015151139.1:249606-251735 GCF_000732505.1 Cyprinodon variegatus
GCACTTAAAATAAGAAAACACAATTGCGTTTTCTTATTTTAAGTGCATATTATCTAATTATCTTATTTTAAAACTAAAAATACTCATTCCATTGAAAAACTAATTTACTTACTCAAATCAAAGTTAAAAACACTTAATTTAAAACATTTTTACTTATTTCTAGATAATTTTCCAGTGTGGAACTAGAAGACCTGAGGGGTCTGAGAGGTTGATCCACTGACAACAGATCTGTTATGTATTGATTTGCTAATCGGTTCAGTGATTTACTAACAACAGAATTTTAAAGTTGTGTTCGTGTTGTGCCAGTGTTCTGTTTGGGCTGATGTGTTCTACTTTCTTAGCTCTAGTGAGAACACGGGCAGCTGTGTTTTGGATCAGCTGCAGCTGTCTGAAGGACTTTTTAGGCAAACCTATGAAAACACTGGTGAATACACTTAAAATTCCCTCAGTGGGCGTGTATCCCTTCAGTCATGTACAATCTGATCTGAAATAGCTTTTTGTACATGACTAAAGTTATACACGCCCATCAAGATAGTTCAAAGTGTATTTTTTATACAAAATTAAAGGGATAAATGGGGATAAACTAAAGGGATAATCAGGACTTGCTTACGCGTATTCAGATCTGACTTCTTGCGCATGCATATTGACTATGGTATGCCAGTTTGACAGGGTATGCTGATCTAACAAAACACCAAATGCAGTAAAGTAACAGATTTATTTATTTATACCAGGCTGTTCCGCTGCTTGGTCTGGATGTGTGTCACAGCTGAAGGTGAACTCATACATTTAATAAAAACTTACTTTTTGGTTGATAAAAGCTTGTTTAATTATCCTGTTGGGTCCTCAGAAAGCAAAACAGATCCCAGTATGAAATCAGTCTTGTCAGTCAGTCCAACAAGTACAGGGATCAAAACTTCAGGTATTGGTGTTTATTTAGACAAATCAAAAGTGGGTTTTTCTCCAATTCAAAACACAAAATCACAGTGAAAAAAAAAAACAAGCAAACTTTTTCTCCGGCTCCACAAGACTTCATCCTCATCAAGCACTGTCCTTTTGACCAAGGCACCGGGGGAAATATCTAATGGAATATGGTATCCAGGCCTGACAGGATGCCTGGTCAATACCCCCACATGCCTCCTCCATTGCCTATAAAAGAGCTGTGCATTGATGGGGATGACGGTCATAGACCCTCCAGCTCCAGGCAGAGAAGAAATCTTCAATGGGATTCAAGAATACAGAGTATAGGGGAAGGTTAAGTGCAGTGAGAGCGGTGGATCTGTAAACCAGTTGTGGACCAAAGTAGCCCTATGGAAACTAACATTGCCCCATATAATGACTTATCTGGATTCCTCTTTCCCCCAGTTCTTCACCTCCACATCCGCGGCTTCCTCTAATTCTTACTTTTCTTGCTCCCTTCATTATGCTCCACACAGACAGCTCACCTGTTGCTTATTAATAGTGCTTCTGCTGATTGCATTGACAATGTGCCAGGCAGTTGTGCCGTGCAGCGCTGTGCAGTGGATTGTTCCTACAGTTTTGATAAGTGTTTGTTAAAAAATTGCAATCTGAGTTCAAAGCAGTGTTTGTGCTTTTAGTTTTGCAAGCTCCATGAGTGGTTTTGCTATCAGTATTATAGTTTTAGAAATTGTGCAATAAAAATCACAGTGAGGCTTTAAGCATTCAGAAAAAGCTGTAAGTAATTATTTATATTTTTCATTGTTTTCGACACTGTACTTTTATTCTGCAATCTTTTGTGTTGATGAAAAAGTTGTAGCTCAGACCTTTAATGAGATTATTTTCATTTAACTATTCTGACATTAGTAATCATAGTCTGGTATTGCCAGTGAAATAGAATTGTTTTCTTTCCAAAATGAATTGTGAATTGCTTATTTAAATAGAACAACAAGAAATGTTTGACAAAGGGGCAGCAAGACAGGTGGGTTTGCTTTATTTCTTTTTATAAATGTCTTTATTTCAAAAGCAGATTTTCTATTTAGCCAGGTTATGTTTCTCAGTGAAATTAACAGATAACTTCAGTTTAAAGTAATCATATTATTCTTTTTGTCCTTCGCTGTTTCAGTAAAGAAAAAAAATTAACAGAAAAAGACAAAAAAGAATAAAATGATAAC
>NW_015151139.1:252870-255106 GCF_000732505.1 Cyprinodon variegatus
AATTAACAGAAAAAGACAAAAAAGAATAAAATGATAACTTTAAACTGAAGTAATCTCTTTTCAGTTTTATATCTTGACACGCCAAACCAGCCAGAAATGTCTGTGGGTGGACAAAAAAAAAAACTTAAACACTGAAAAAACAAATGATGAAACATTATATCTTAAAAACACGGTTTTAAATTGTGTCCGCAGGACAGGACAGATGATATTGTTAGCATTTTGGAAATGTCAACATGTCGAAAAGTTCAGTGAACTTCTGTGACCTCACGTGTCGCCACGTCTGAAACATTTCCATGATGGAACAGAAAACTACTGTCAAAAGTTAAAGGTGAAGCTAACAGGTCCGTATTCAGATATGTTTCCTGATTCTCAGGGCTCGTTTCTTTACTTAGAAAATGACAATAGCACATCAACCTGCAATCGAGGAACATTCTAGTGTCCTTGTTGCAAGTTAGGCAATATGAAAATAAAACTAAACTAAATAATTAAATGGATTTAATTGTAAATTTAAAATATAAACTGTAAATCCAAAGGGAAATTAAAAGTTTTGATAGCTCAACTGCTTTTTTTCTTCAACAAGTTGTAAATGACAGCTGTAGAAAAGGATCCTCTGTAGAGGTCTGTCTTGCTCCAGAAGACAGGAGAAGCCTCTGACTGAAGAGACTGTTGTTGTTTAATAATCTGATGAAGAGGATGCTCAATGTTCTCCATGACGTTCTTAATTTAATGAAGAATTCTTCTTTGTAAAATCACCTCCAGAGGTTCTAGATGCATTTCAAGAATCCTTTAACTCTAAAAAGAGTACACCGCTCCAACCTAAATTGCTTCAATTGGCAAGAAATAATCGTTGATCCAACTTAATTTATTTCTTTTAAAAGTTGCCTATTTAAATATGTTGAGCTGGGCAAACTTAATTCAGTTACTTGTTTAAAGCAATTGATTTAAGCTTTGTAGAGAGTTCTATATCAGCTTGTTGAGTTTCTTTAAGTCATTTGCTCTGATGCTTTTAGCCCAGCAGATGATGGCACCCTCTCTACAACAGGCTTAGAGAAGATATGCAGGACCTTGCTTCAAATACCAAAGAATCTAAGCTTTATTAAAGGTATAGTGGAGGCTTTTCNTTGTTTAAAGCAATTGATTTAAGCTTTGTAGAGAGTTCTATATCAGCTTGTTGAGTTTCTTTAAGTCATTTGCTCTGATGCTTTTAGCCCAGCAGAAGAGATCACCCTCTCTACAACAGGCTTAGAGAAGATATGCAGGACCTTGCTTCAAATACCAAAGAATCTAAGCTTTATTAAAGGTATAGTGGAGGCTTTTCACAAATTTTAGAAAAGAACCGCCCAGTCCACATAAAAAAAATGCATATGCACAACCTATTAAACGCTAGCAAGAGCATGCATGAGCCCATTCCTCCTTATGCACGCTCAGTTTAAAAGTTGCTGTTTGCATCGTAAGTAAAAATGGAGGTGAGCATAGGATTTCCTTATGTAAACATATCACCAAAATGATTGACAATTGGGAGGACCACTTATTTTGATGATCCACCAGGAAAAATAACTTCCTCCACTATACCTTTAAGTATATTGTCCTCTAACCCTAGATGTTTCAGCTGGCTGCAGCGACAGTGCAAAACGCCATCACTTCATATTTGGAGGCCAAACGATGAGCAAAACCAACCACATGTGTTGGTTCTCTATGGGTTCTCTCAGCTAGCCCCTTTACGCTCTTGATGTTTCTCTTTCATAGATGAAATCTTGAATTCTGACAGTACGCCCTCCTACACTGCCATGTCTATTTTGGTTCGGCTTGGAAGTTCTTGCCTTTGTCACAGCTATATGTCCTGCCTTAATCCTTAATAATGCAAGATGATTGGCTGATCCATTTTGAGTCAGTATCGATTGTTTCCTTATGTGTTTATTAGCACAAAAACAGGTAAAATTAGAGTACTACAGTTTCCTCCCTACATGGCTGGCAGGGTATTTGGTGAAGTCTCTAAATTTGGATACCTAGGTGTGAATATGTATGTGCATGTTTGGATGTTGAGCTGAGATGAAAAAGGAAAACATAGTCTGAATTACAAAACTTAAAGCTGTTAAGTATTTCACAACTTGCTGTAGTGAACTACTTTATGTTGTTTTGTGTTGGGATCTGGAGGTCTGTCCACTTTCTCCACCAGAGGAGCGTACTAGATCTCCTGGAGCCGGAGCTGATTGCAACCACCTGTCGCTCATCTGCT
>NW_015151139.1:257311-259439 GCF_000732505.1 Cyprinodon variegatus
TTTGAACTTTTATCCTGTCTCGGAGTGTTCTGCATGTGGGTTAGGCACCTGAAGCCAAACATGACATTTTGAAGCACAGAGCAATTAAAAAATTGGTTGTTTAAAAATTTGTGATGGGCCAACTCAATGTAGAGTAAGTCTATATTATTGCCTTCATTTGCTCAAGGGTTTCAATTTGAAAAACTGCAACTCAAATAAGCCTTAAATTCAACATTGGCTTGCCTGCTCATAATAGGCATCATCAAACATATTAAAAAGTCCCAAGGTCCTTTTTAGGACATCACTCAATACAGTGAAGACTTCTTTCAAGATAATTAGAAAAAAAAAATAATAACCTCGTATTTAAAACCTTCACCAGGCCCCAAACAATAAAGAAAAATCTAATTTATCTTCTTTTAGAATCCTGTAACCTGAAAGATTTGGAAAGATAACCATGTTTAAATATGATGCCGGTTGGTTATTAAGAACTTCATAGGTACAACAAGAGAAATTTCCACTCTATTTTTAATTCTCATCAGAAGTCACACTGCCCCACACTTCCTTATGTGTCAGTGACACACAAAGGTATTCAGCTTACAGGAAATAACGCCAGGTATTAATCAGTGTTTCAAATGAACAATGCAAATTATGCACAACATATAATACTGCAGAGGTATGAAGTCACACTTGTTTTGACTAGGAATTTGAAATTCAGATTGCTCAGCAATGCCCCAAAATAATGTCCCTTAAATCATGGCATACCTTTTAGACGCTCTGTCTGCACCGATTAAAATGGGAATGCTCGCACTGACACCTACAGGAGGACAGTCAGACTTATTTTCTAATTATTATCTGATTATCTAATGTTACTCAAACATTGTGTATAGAGCTTAAACATTCATCCCCAGATGGTCGAGCAATCACTGAAACAACTTTACACTGGAGCTTCATCCACCTAATACAACTCAAAGGTGCTCATGGATTTATATGCATTTATTTAGGTCAAGTTTGGGTTAACAACCTGACCTTAAAGACTGCTACAGACCTAGATGTAACGCTGGGCAGCGGGCTCTGCAGTGGGGTAGGTGTAAACCTCTGTACGAAGGCAGAGTTTAGATCCTGGCTTGTTGACTTTTCCCCCCAGTTCCCTCAAACCCATTTGCTTTCCGTTAACTTTCAAATAAAGGCCACCAGTGTGAAAATTCTGATAATAAAAATAATATTGGAAACTGATCTTAAAATTGATACTCAGATTGAATGTCATTGTATCATTGCATCTGAGTATCATTGATACTCAGAGAAAGTGGTTGAGAGGAGGTTACTGTCCAAGCTTATATCCATCATGGATGACAACTTCCACCCTCTGCACCAGACTGTAGAGGAGCTGAGCAGCTCCATTAGTGAAAGACTTTTGCACCCTGTTTGTGAAAAGGAGCGCTACCCCAGGTCATTCATCCCTGCCGCTAACAGACTATACAATGCGACACTACAAGAGCAATAACTTGTGCAATGTAAAATGTGCATTACTATGTAATACCCTGTGCAACAGCATGTTTCTCTATATTTGACGCCCAGTGCAATAACTATATATATAAATATCCATCTATATAAATACTCATGTAAACACTCTGTGCAATAAGCCTGTATAACAATCCTGCTAAAAAAAAAAAAAGCTGTCATATGTTCACTGTGGGGTGGCCGAAAGTGGTTAGGGGCCAGAACCTCAGGGCCATTGTATCTCTTATACTATATCCGTTGGTTGTGTTGTTCTTTTTACATCTCCCTTTCTAGGTGATGAAGAAGAAAGAAGACGTTTTATCATAGTCTCCCTTTTATCTCCTCTTTCTTTCATCTTTTTTCCTTTTTCCTGTTTTTCCTTTCCTGTTCTACTGACATTGTAATGACAATATAATATTTAATATCCCCTGCATGAATTATAATAAAGCTATTTATATGCATAAATCAAGCAAAACAATATGGCGATAGCCGTACTGCTCCACTTGTGAAAGCAAAATCTGTCAAGCCCTTTTTTGGCATTAAAGGCACACTATGCAACATTTTTCAGTTAATTAATGTGTTCCATATCGTTTTGGATGATTAAATGAGTCATTTCAGGTTGAACAAAGGTATTCTCGGCCGCCCTGGTGGT
>NW_015151139.1:260224-264095 GCF_000732505.1 Cyprinodon variegatus
GCCGCGGGACCTTTTGCTGCGCCTTGACGCACGTCAACCATTGACTTTGCATGTAAACTCGCTGCTTCTGTCGCGCCAGCTGCGGTGTGAACGCAGCATTAGTCATTTGTTGCGTTCGCCTGTCTACTAAGGTCAAAACAACCGCGCCTGGCTTGACGGAGAAACCAGGAGAAGCTGTGCATATTTACGACAGTGCACTTTTACTTTCGCCCTCTGGGGGGCGAAAGTAACACCGGTACACTATGGTACACTATGCAACACCGGTTGCATAGTGTACCTTTAAGACAATTATTCCTATTGCCACATCACCAGACAGGACACTGTAAAAACAAAAAACAAAAACTCAGGGTCAATCTACACTGTTCCAATAGGAAAATTAACGAGTAAAACATCCACATTTTCAAAATAAAGACAAACTATACTTTCCTACAGCCTTTGCTAACAAATAGATGCATATATTTAAACATCCATACTTTCTAGTGGATAAAATTCTTTCAGTTTCGATTTCTGGGGCGAACATCTTTTCCATTGTCATTACTTACTTACTTTTACCAATAATAACTCTGCATAAAAATTATGTTTATAAATACTTATACCTACAAAAATGGATTATTTAATAAGTTTTTATTAAAATATATATTTATTTATGATTTCACTGAAGACTCCTAGATGACTTGCAGAAACAATTTTATTTTTATAATTTTACCCCATATATTGAATGAATTCTGTACTCATCTTTAATGTTAATATACTGATGTGCAACAACTAACCACCAAAATGGTATGGGTGGCCACAGTGGTGGCCTCCCATCTAGCCCCGTCCCTGAAGAAAGCAACGCTTCTTACTCCTCCCCCATTGACAGAAACTAATGAGACACTGTTATCATGCCAAAAGTAACTCCGTCTCTTAAAGCAGTAGCAAACCAATTCTCCCACTCTTCATTCTAACACTGTAAAAAATATCACATATCATAAGCAACTCATAGACTTGAAAGTATGAACCTTCATATATTTTCATTGTTGTGCAATGAAAGGCTATAAGCTGAACAGTTTTCTAATTCAACATGAGGGCTGAAACAGATCACTGCATTAAAGGCCTGGAAACTGTCTCATATATACATTAAAACAAAGTTTAACATCATGTAGACCAACATTAGATTAAAACGTTTTCTGATTCATAAGATAAAACTTTTTAATCCTAAATTTTTAGGGCAGCTATTTGTGCAATTTACACTATCTAGTAGTTGCAAGAGTGGTATCACCTGCATATAAATGGCCCTCCATAATGCAGTTATATTAGCAGATGATGCAATTTCCTGCCCTACTTGCACAATTACAACATGATCTATTTGGAATATTTTTCGTATTCAGAGTATCACAGAAATAATGTATTGTATCAAATCAAACAGGATTAAATGCATTGTTTTAAATAAACAACATTCATTGTTGTTTAAGGATTATTTGGCTTTAGATGGTCCTCATAAGCCATAATTAATTATGGAGTTCTGCAGGGTTTTATGCTTGGACCACTTATCTTCTATTTATATATATACTGGCTTAAGATAAAATTATTATGCAGCATATTATATCTTATACCATTTGTATATATGCACCCAGTTATACTATTTCAAGAAGCCAACTAATAACTATCTGTTAGACTACAAAAAAGTCAGCAGTCAGACATAGTAATTGCCCTGTTTATGTACATCTATATTATATTTCACACGAGTATAATTGTGAAGAAATTAAGACTGAGCAAAAACAATTGCTCCTTTCATATGAAGGTTGCAATGCACAAATAGTTTTTAAATAAAATGACATTCATAAAAAGTCACCTTGTTTCAAGTCATGTGGCTTCAATAAGTAAGGGGTTTCCACATATAGAGGAAGTTAAGCTAAATTAAATATAGGAGGGTTAGTAGACACAGGAAAAGTCCAACCTTTGTCCCTTCTACCTGACAGGTGACATGTTATCTCACTGTTATCTTTCAAGTGCTCGTTGACGCCACCTAAAACCAGCATAACTGTTTTTTTGGAAGTCAGCTCTCTTTAGCTTTCTGGACCCACAGATGGGTTGCAAAATGATGAAGTGCGTTATTTTCAAGGAGAAATGTCAGTTTTTTTAAACATTATTTCCTTCCACTTAGCAAAATTGGCTGCCAGCTTCTCTACCTTTTAAAGGCAACTTTTTCAATACATTCTGGTTACCAATGGTCTCTCCAGACCCAATAACACTATAAATAACATGATTGTCATCATATTTACACTAAAGTAGACTTGAGTCTAAATAATTTTTTGACTTATCAGTCCTAACTTTAGTCTTTGCTGTTTGTTGCGTGAAAACAAACCCCAAAAATCCAGATGGGGGAAATAAACGTGAAACTTTGTGTCAAAATTTAAAAATGTTTGGCTGCTCAGGTTAAAAACATTGTAAACTTTATAGTATTGAGCTTTTGCATGAACTCCAAATGGTTCAAAAACAGAGAAATCAGCAAATTAACAAATTACCTAATGGAGAACAGGAGAGACATTGTAATCACTTGCACCTCAAGCTAAAATGCTAAATTTTGAGATTATAAAGGTGAAAAACACGAAGAACAAATCTGCAGGATGTGTTTGGGACTTCATGATTTCATCTGATCTCAAGTTATGCTGAGATTTATTTTATTTCTCCTTCCCAAACGTTGATCCTCACTTTAGATTTATTTTTCAAATGCCAAAATACCGACTTCTATGTTCATATATTAGATTTTCACTTTCAGTACTGAAGCTAATCTCTGGATAACTAGCCCAAAGCTATACACTTATTACTGTTGCAGTTTTATCATTTTGTTTGGAGCAAAGGCAGATTTCTAAATGCAGTGTAAATAATTAATAAAAATAATAATTACTCACCCAGTTTCTGACAAAATAAGAGTGTTAAAACCCATTGAACAGGTTCTGTTTTTTCATATCTGTTTTATTAGAAATTCCTGTTTAGGCCATCAGAAGAGAGGAGCATATGAAACGAGGAAAGAAGAATGAAGAAATCCACAGAGGAAAGGAAATGAATGAAAGAATGATGCTGCCAGCACCATGTTTCACAATGGCAATGGCACAATGGATTATGGGTCCTTTTTTCTTCTTAAGACTTTTTGCATTCCTTTTATGTATAAAATTTGTATTATCATTTTGAAATTTCATTCTCTCAAGTAATTTTCATTTTTTTATAAAGTGCAGACATGATAAAGGTAAGCAGCAGTAATAATGTACGTAAACATACGACTGTATATTAGGTGTGAGTGCGTATGTTAATGGTTGTTTGTCCTGTGCATCTCTGTGTTGCCCTGCGATGGACTGGCGAACTGTCCAGGGTGTACACACGTAGATAGCTGGAGATAGGCACCAGCACCCCTTGCGACCCCACTTGGGATAAGGGTAACAGAAAATAAATGAATGAATATATATATACATATATTAGGGGTGGAACGGTTCACAAAATCCACGGTTTGGTTCGGTTCACGGTTTCATGGTCACGGTTTTCGGTTCAGTTCGGTTCGATACACCGAAAAATAAAAATTTTTTAAAAATCATAAAAATTTATGAAAAAATAAAAATGTATGAAATTAATGAAAATATATATATAAAAAAAATAATGAATTGTAATTATTTTTAATGATCCGCGGAAACCCTGGATCATTTGCTGCTTTGAATTTAATCATCTCGCCATGCCCTCTATGATCTCCAAGGAACTCAGAGCGGAGCGGACGGGAGCCACAGAGGAGGCTGTAGGCTTTGCTTTGTGCAGGCGGTCTGGAGCGCAGCGGGGCGCTGATGGAGTATGTGGGATTTCGGGGTTAGCCTGACATGTTGGTCGTGTTGCAGTTAGCATA